>NW_020211711.1:12930-194141 GCF_003070985.1 Temnothorax curvispinosus | reverse complement strand
TTGTCGCCTTTTGTGATCAGCAAACCGTCTCCAAGCCACGGTTTGAAGAATCTACAATGGAAAATAAAGAGGATTATTTTAGGTAATATTAGTAAGCAATATCTTATACATATATAATAAATGACAAAATATCCAGAATAAAATTTACACCTCTTGTTTTACATATTACTATAATAAAGCGCAATATACATTTTAGTGATTTTATTAATTATTAATTCGACATCTCACTTGTATTCCTCGGATTTGTCGATATGCGTCGAACTACTCAAGATTATTTCAATATCTCGTGGATCTGATATAAAGGCTACTGTTTTTGTACCGAAATACACGCCTCCTGTACTTCCATACTTTTCATAAAGTTCAATAGCTTTCTCTACCATTAATTCGGGAGGACATGTAAGAGGTAATAATCCATGTCCTATAATAGGTATGGATGGTGGACCTAAATGAAGAAAAGATTTGTTGTAGGATAATTTAATAAGTGAATAATAATCAATATTGATGAAGATTATTCGCTAAAAACATATTTGCCGAGTAAAAAGTTAAAATTTATTTTTTATTATTAATATATACGTATACCTGGTAGTTTCTTTATGAAACGAACTGCTCGAGAGGTTTCGATGTAATAGTACGCTGCAATTAACACTGCAACGAGCGTCAGCAGAGAAAAAGTTACGATCGACGTATAAGATGTCGTAATTGGATCCGTGTCCATTGTGATTTAAGGAAAAGTACTGTCTCGTGATAGTGACGTAGCGACTAGTGCCGATATTGAAAAAAATACAAGATTCAAAAAGAATCATAGTACTATAACAGTGCTTTAATAAAAATATTTTATTCGTTATTGACGACTAAAGAAGCCATGTTATTAATCACTTGTCAACGGTAAATGCGTCTCTAACTCGGTCGCAGTCCTGACCGATATATTTTATAAGCTGGTAGTTTAGACAAATTTACGTATATGTTACTTTTTAATTATACAATGACCTCGCAATCTTATTGCTTGCTCATTTTCATGTCTACCTATATTCATTACGCAAATAACACTATTCTACAAAATTAAACTCATTTTCAGCTTCAAAAATGAAATCAGCTAATCTTTATTAGAGGAGCGCAAGATGGCAAGGACAATTACTAAGACGAGTTTATCACAAGCAACGTTCCAAAAAATAAAGCACAAAATATATATACTTACAAAAATTATTTACAATGAATGCATAATCTCTGAATTTCAGGTTCTTGGATAGACACCGTAAAGCGGGCGCGCGCACAAAAGTTTTTACGCGAGAATTCGACTGACAGAGCGATCGAATAAGCGGTTGAAAAACGAGTGAGAATCCTGAGTTATTCGCCTGTCGCAACGAAACGTCCTTGTCGAGGGAAGGAAGGCCTTTGCTTCGTTAATTGCCTATGTTATTTCATGGTCGTTACTTGGCGAAACCTGTTTGTGACATGGGTGATTCTTTTTGTCCAATAGAACCGTGGTTGTCTCATAAAATTAACGTTTATTTGGTCAAGAGAAAGTTAGACGAACTTTACAGAACGAGTCATTTGACGAAAGACCCTTGTCATAACGATCGTAGATGATTAACGCAAAAATCATGATACATGTAATGCTCGAAGTCAATCACGGTCTCAAACAGTTAGTAAAAAATTTTAATTAGCTCTAGTTTCGATGATATATGTAAGAGATTGGAACACCCAAAAACCACTTTTTGGTCGATTATAATTTTTTATCGAAACATGACAAATAATTTAGAATTTATTAAGAAAAAATTCAAATTTTTGCAAATATAATATTTGCTTTCTTAGGATAGTTTTTAATTTTATTTGCAGGAGTTTATGTACTTGTCTGCCTGTCTACATCCAGCGCAATTTCCTAACGGATCATGTTAGTCATTCATTAATGAGATATTTTGGCAATATTGAAAAAATTAATTTTATCCTTGCTACAACTCTGAACTTTTTAAAACTATACTCCTAAAAATAAACCTTATTATGGTGAGAAATAGTAACCTATCAAGTGTCTGAATGAGATGTATATAGAATAAGTTTTTGAGGTCTCTGAATACGAATCTAATATCAAAATTGCACTTGACCCGTTAGGAAATTGCAGCGGATATAGATAGGCTGACAAGTGTACACAAACCACTGCAAATAATAAAGTTAAAAATTACCCCAGGAATGCAATTATTATATTTGCAAAAATTTGGAATTTTTTCTTGATAAAGAAGATATGAGCTTCCTTTTGAGACATTTCCGAATTATTTATCATGTTTCGTTGATAAGTTACAGTTACAGTTGATCATATATAGCTAAACAAGCGGTTTTGGAGATTTCAACTTTCAACCCTCTATATTATAGAAATTACAACTAATTAAAAATTTTTACTAACATATTCGGATTTAGTGACTCCAAATTAGTAAAGATTGGCTGATATTGTTTCCGAAGCATTTTTGTTATAGCGCAGTGTAGCATCACGCGTTCGATTTCGAGCGTAAGTTAGTTCGTCAATGTGGAAACATTGCCCCATAATTGTAAGTGCAACGCTTTTTAATAAATGACCGGAAATCGACCTGCCAACATTATAAAAGAAGCATTAGAAATGCAATAGCCGTAAGTGCAACCTTTTTAATAAACGAACGGAAATCGACCTGTCAACATTATAAAAGAAGCATTAGAAACCTGAAAAGTATAAAAAGATTTTTGTGACATATGATAAAGTAACGAAATTATTGGTATATCGTAATTATTGACGTGTCATTGTTAATTTCAATTTTAATTTTAAATTAATACAAATCGCTTTTTTGTATAATATAGCAGAATATTTATTACGGTATTATAATTAAAAACAATAAATAAAACGTATAATAAATTCAGACTATTTGAATTGCAATGTACTTGAATATAAAACATTTTCCTCATGCAAACATCAAATTATTCGGAAAGAGGTGGTGAGGACTATCATATACGCGTAAAGAGTGTGAAAGTATTATTATAATTATATTCATTGAACGAGATGTTATAAATTGTATTTAATTTGCAATGCATTTTCCGTTTTTCTTTTAATATTAAAAATCTTTATGAAGCTTTCAATAAACTTGATTAATTTTATAAGTAATTATTATAGTATAGAATGTTAAATTAAACAACGTGTGTATAATAAGTAAAATGTATTTTAAATATTTCGTAAAAAGATATATCAAGTACAAGATCGTAGAATATTTATTTTAAGCTTAATCAAGGCACTGATATTTACAAGAACGTTGATAGCACTAGTGACGATGGAAATATCGTCTACGTCCGTATATAATTTAAAGGAAGTTCTAATTCTAAAATGACACTTTCGACATTTTCATAATACTTTGATTCAACTCGAGACGAAAGAACGATCGAGTATTGTAACGCATTTGTAAGTAATATAAAATTTACAACAAAAATATATAATATTTTTTATAATCGACATCGCTCTTGTAGAAATGTATACAATAAAACCGTATTATATATTACGAAGCGTGTATTATAATAAATATAATCGCATAAATTAATATACATTCGCAACATGTTCATCGTTTCTGTTAGATGGTAAAAGAATCATGCTCATATTGTAACTATTAAATAATATTTCTATGTATTTGAGGGAGAAGGAATTGTATCTCTTGATGAATGATAATTAATTATAATAGTGACAATTAAAAACCTGTTCGCATTGCTTTATTTCACATATTTAAGGCACGTGTACATACACATTTTTCTATCACGCTGTTAAATATTCTCTTAAAAAATTCATTAAAAAATATCTAATGTTTATTTGATTGCTGCAACGTCATATATAATATAATGACGAATGACTACTTTCGTTCTTGGATAGATCGTAATATCGCAAACAAGTAGCACGACATCATGTATAGAAAAATGTAACAGTAACTCTTATACGTTAGTACCTTAAATCCGTCAAAAATTTCGAGTATAAAAAAGATATAAATATTAATATAACTTACCGCCTACGATTAGTTAAGGCACTTTTATGTACAAATTTTGATTGTGTCTCGCGCTGCATTTAAGTCGATTCACAGATTATTTCCATACAGGGTGTATCAAATACTTAACAAAGCTAAACACGAGGAAATGATAGAGGACATATAGAGTGATGCATATAAACTTTATATATATATGTATAATTTATATATATATATATATATAATATAAATACTTATTACACATAAATATTAGAATATATACACATATTTAATGTATATAACATATTAATTATTATTTATACAGTTATATATTTTTGTATATTCTGATATTTACGTAGATAATTAGAATTTTCAATGAGACTCATAGTCCATCATAAAAAATATTTGCAGGAGTATTACAGCCAATATAAAAATAATATAATTTATACAGCCAATCTAATTACGTAGTTCTCTGCATCATTTCCTCGTTGATTAACTCATTTCTATAGATACACCCTACATTATACTGTTTTTTATTATCTTAAATATATAACATGTTAAATTGTGCAATAATAAACACACGGCGTAATAAATATTTTATAAACATTGTCTATGCAAATAAGAATATCATAATTTAATCTTTCAAATCTTAAACACGTGTACTGTAAAAGTTTAATAAAATAGCGTATCAACGATCGATGATGATATTAATACAACAAGAATCATTGTTTATATTCTATAGCATGGCATTAACAGATGTTATGCGCATTTATCTCAATTTTACATTTTCGCGCAAACAGTTTCGTATAAATACAATCATGTTTATAATATAATTAAATTAATTGTACTTCTTGGGATATAAAGAGCCGAGAAAATAAGTATTTTCTTTCTGGAAGCGCAAAACGTTATTGTTAAAGAGAATTAAAATATTTTTCTCTATTGTCTAAAAAAAGAGACGATTGATTAGTACAGTCGAGAATATGGGCAACGGCACGCTAATTCATGAAATTAACGTAATTAATATGTATTGGTATGTATTGTAAATAAAATAATTTTCAAAGCTTAAAGAAGATTTAAGGTACACTGCAATGAAAATAAGCAACCGTTCATAAATATGAGGTAAGGCGACGTAATATCGAGATTTAATTTGTTTTTAATAAATCTATTCTAATTAAATAAAAATGTTAAATTAAGATACATTCTTTACATTCTGTTGATAATCCGAAAGACGAGGTATAATAATGAACAGATCTGCTCAGCGGACAAGTATTCACAACAGTAAGTACGATTTTCCAACTTTTGTTATCAACCACAATACACACACTCGTGTTTATGATATCGTGTCGATAGATTGTTGAGAGGATCTTCTCATCCAGGTCTAGTGAGATCATGCGAAATTCGATCGAGGCGTATTATATTATATATAGTAGGCTTCGAATTTTGTTGCAAATATTGATCTATCCTAATTGAAACCTGTAACTGAAAAAAATCACAAAGAAATATTAACATTCTATGTGTGTGAGGCAGGCAATTAAATGTGTAGACATTAAATTGGTATGTAAATAGAACTAATTTTGTTACACACAGAGTGGTCCATGTTCTAATTACTTTCTGTTGTGAGAATTAATTTTCACAGTTTCGTAATATTTCACATGGCTCATTCTGTGTATTTTTACGATAGAAATCGAGTCCTTTTTCTTTTATTGTGAAATTCTGCGAACGTACGAAAATTGTCTTCCTCGCGACAACCGTTACTATCCGAAATATCCACGAACCCTTGTCGAAGATTTATATCGAAAGAAAACAGTTTCCATCACAATTTCGTGATCCTGGGAGTAAGGGAGGGAAAAAAGATCCCGTCTATCCTCGAGAGATCTTTTGTCCCGTCTCGCTATTGTGTTCCGTCACTGGATCGCGCGGATCCTCGTTTAGCTGTATTGGGGAAGAATTAAATTCGGAAACGGACGGACGAAACGTCGCGGACATCCCGTAGATTCCGGATATATCGTGGGAAAAAACGCATGTACAAATAATGTGGCAAATTCTCATTTTTCTTTGGAAGAAACCATCAGGGGGCAAAGGAGGAACAGGAGGATAGTTTCGGTATGAGAAAAAAGCTGTCAGAGATCCCTGCTTTTCGTGTTACACATTGAATTAAAAAGCGCTGTAAAAAAAGTGACCTGGAATGGAAACGTATAATTAATAATAGATGCAACGCAATTTATAATCCGAATTGTGATTCTAAATATTATATTCAAAAAATAATATAAATATATAGCAGTATTATGAGTCAATTTATAACGTGATGCAATTTGAATTATCATACAAAATTGAACAGTAAATTATATAACCATTGATCTTAATGGATATCTTTTAAGAAAGGTGTTATAGGAATGTATATTGTATTAATTAAGCTATCGAGCAACGTAAATTTTATAGAGAAAAATAGCGATTTTTAATAACAAAAACAGAAATTTAAATAAATTTCGAGGAAACTCTGCATATATCGTTATCCGTTTTGAAGCGGACGGTGTCTCGTAAAGAGTTCGGTGAAGAAATATCTTTCTCTGCGTAACCGCAAAGACGCCGATAAAAAAAGTTTGAGGAAAGCGTGTATGGTATACATAAGTGGCGAGAGATAAATTAGAGAATCTGCCACGCCTGTACTTTTAAGATCCTAAGAACCGACGTGAAGTGTTCTTTGGCGAAGTATTCGTTGTCTCCCGAATCTGGAAACCCTCACTCATTCCTTCTTATCTGGCGCACGTTGATATTGCGTCTCGATAACCGAAAGAAAAGCGTATTTTTTAAACTGCAATTGAATTTCAGCTGTTAAAGAAAGTACAGAATTATCTGCATTGAAATATGCAGTTGGATATTTTCTTGATAATATTAAAAGAACTTGAACACTAGAATTTAATTAAGCTATTATTATATATAAAAATAAAAAATGATTAGATATCTAATATTTTATTAGAATATTGAAAAATTTATCGAATTATAATCATAAAAATAACAAAATATAAAAAAAATATATAATTAAATAGAAACAAAATGCCTATATTTTCGCACTAGAATTAATTTAAAAAATCGAGAATTTAGCAGTACTAAAATCGGCTCCAAACCGTCACCGTCGTTTTAAAGTTGTCGCGCTGCCATGCTGGTAATGTTTATTGATAAGATAACCAACATGCGGGTTCCACCAGCATATTGTTCGTTGGATTCTTTGTTCTACGTACTGAATGTCTGTGGAATAAGTCGAAGGCGGAAAACGACTATGACGATCGCCATAAACTTCGTCGCGTGCTTATTTCACAACACAGTTTGCGCTAATTTATTAATAGTCTCTACTTGAGTTATATATTATTTTTAAAAACTAATTTCTTTTTAAGAAAAAACAGAGAGAATATACTTTTTGATATTTTTTAATAAAATATAATAGCTAATTTCTGCTAAATACAAATATTACATTGTCATTTAAAAATTAAAAGACAAATTATTATATAAAAGAAAGGATTTATTTCTTTTTACTGTAAAATATATTAGAAGCTCGTTATATATATAAAATAGGTGATTTTCAAAATTTCTTTTTGGTTGCTGTAATCTTATATATAGTATATATGAAGAATCCGCGTAAGTACAGGAAAAGCTACTTTTCTTCTTCTGTTTTCTTTTTTTGCGTAGCGAATTTATGGACTTCTTCTGCCATCGAAGGGCCCTCAAGAAAAATTCTCACGATTACATGGTCGCAGCACGACCGTATCTCATACCATATTTAATCTCTATAATACGTTTCAATTACTAAAGCGAGACGCGGCCATTATTTACTGCAACTTTTAGCCTACGGCTCTTTCCGGCCACCCCTGCACACGCTCCTACCAAGAAACTGCCGTGTCCGACGCGACGTTACGCCACTTCGATTAATTATCTTGATTACCGTGGATTATCTCGCGCTTAATTCGCGCATAACGCATTTCCGTTATCGGTATAATATGTTATTCCAAAAAAGAGATTTAATTGGACTGACTGCGGCTCGGATGAGAGAGGACGGAGAGATCCGGGCTTTCACCTCGCGGAATAACGCGATGTTAAAACCTGGGCCTCGTGTACCCCTCGCGGTGCTGTCCCCCGCGCGAGAAGCGAATTAAATGCGAGGAAGAAAACCGGCGCAGTGGTCGCACACACCAATATAAGTAACCGGGAGCCGAGTAAGGAATTTATTAAATTAATTTGACGCGACGACGCATCTCGTAAACTTCGTAGATGACCTCACTTTATAATTGTCGAGAATTACTTGCTGGCCGCTCATTCCAGGCCCTCGCGAGCCTAAAGTCTAAAGCTCCTTTTACTCCCTGCGCTTCTTGTCGTATCGCGATATGTTTCTGTGATAACTATATTTCCACTGAGAGAAAATGTATACATGAAAAAAGCGCGGCGCGTTTGTTAAGAGAAAGATAAATGAAATTTTATGGTAAAATTTGAAAGATTCTAAAGAAATAATTAAGATAAATCCACAAATTAGGAATATTTTTGACAAACTAAAATTTCGCGTTTTATTACGTAACGTATAATTTCTTCTATTTTCTTAGAAAAAATAGAAGAATAAAATTTTCTCATGCAATAATGATGACAGAGTTAATGACTTTGAAAGCAACAATTCCGTGCGAGGCGTTTCACGGCCTATGACTCGACTTTTTTAAATCGTTATGCCGCGCATATGTCAGTGGGAGCAGCAAGTCAGCTTCCGTCGCCCATCAGTCGATCAACGTATGTGCATCCAGCGCTACATGTCGGCCTGCATGTACGGCACGTGGGCGCTACGCACGTTTCTAAGGAAACCGCGACTTCTATTTGTGGCACGGCGACTGGCACCGCCCGCCAGCTGATTTTTTTCCCCCGTCCGGAATCGAATGCATCGGTTATCGCTACACAACGGTCACCTTTCTTCCCTCTAAGAAATATACTCATTTAAAATTTACCATACAGAAATTGAAATAAGTCTTATAAAAGTCGTAAAAATATAGAAAAGAAATGTAACGAGACTCTCTGGCGAATCTTCCAAGAAATTTCATTTTCTTTATTATTGTTTAAATTTGTTTACGTTATGTGTTTTTACGCGTGTTAAATAAATTGCTTAATATAAGTGAATTTGAACGAAATTAATGAAAATGAATCTCTTCTTAACGTTGATTTTGTTTTTTAAACACTCACACAGATATTTTACAAAAATATCGGAAAGTATTTATAAGATGATTTATACATGCTTATACGGATATCGATTTAAAGTTCCTCTAACATAAGTGGATTTGAAAGAAGTAGCTCGGTCGTGAAGCGAACATGTGTCAGATATCCATGGGAATTGATGACCAGCAATTGGAAACCAAGAAGATTGAGGAAGGTCTGGTTGCGAGATATTTCAAGAAGAATATCCAACATATGGCTAGACGTTCCGCCACTTCCGTTCGTGGTTGCACGCTTTTAAGATGACACACCATGATCCACCAGCCATGTGTCCCCCAAATTGCATACTGCCGACCATTAAGGTTACGCTGACCTTCGATGCACAAATATGACAGAGAAACGAAATTTGGAATTGCAAAAGTAAATCAATTGAAACTTTTTATTGTCGAAGGAAAATCTAGGTATTTAAACATAAATTATCACTTTTTTTTTAATAATTCCGAAAATGACATTTTATAAGAAAGTTCTTTTCTTATCATCATATCTAGGGTTAAGTAAAGATAATTATAAAAATGATAAATAAGAGATTGTTAAATAGAAGGAACAACATTTTTATGCATTATTGAAGCATTATAAAAATTTGTTATCCTTTTCGATAGCAAGATATGCTCTTTAGTATAAATATTCTTTGAAGGAGAGGGGTTCACGATGCGACAAAAACGTAGGAGGGACCGTGACATCCAAGTGTCACGTCGGCACGTACTTCGCAAAGTGGTTCGATGCGTAAAGTTTATTTTCGAGCTCGACGTAGCACGTGTTCGGGACGAAGCGTCGAACACGAGTTTCCACTTGGCGGCATTTCCGCGACGCGGGTATCACGTGTGCATCCTGAACGTGTGCATCGGACACGTAACTCGCGACACCCAAACGAACACCTCTATCTTTATCACGTTCGTCTTTTTTGCGAAAAACTTGTATATCATCGATTGCGTCAAAATCGAGTAGTCTTCATTAAGTATTCGCCTTTTCATCCACTCGAGATCGACAGTAAAAAAGTAAAAGATATGTCATAATAATGTAATTTTTCATTAAATAATAATACAGTTTTTATGATAAAATAATACGATGTAATAATATTTAAAAGACCTACCTACATGGCTATCGAATTATGACCATTACTCTTGCGTTTAAAAGGGTACGCGAGTTTTTATGTAATTTATTGTTATCGGCCGGACTCCCAACTTGAACAGACAACTTGAGTTATAAACTCGTCGGAAACTTACCTATGGTTACACGTGCGTCAGCCGTTGCGTGTGTTGTTGATGGACGAGTCTTCCCTGTTCTTGTTCCCACCAGCTGACGACATCCATGAATTCTCCCGTCTCGGTGATCTCTTGCTTGTAGTAGAGGGCCCCGGCGAAGGTTTCCGGGCTGGTCGCGTAGACGGTCGTCGCACCCTCTTCGCTGTCCCCAGCACCGCTGTAGGGTGACAGAATCTGCGGCTCCAGATTCTCCTCGTTCTGAGCATAATACTCCGAGGGCGGCGAGGCCACCGAATTTGGCGATAGTCTGGAGAAATTCTGTCCACCGGTCATAGTTCGCGGTTCCAAGTTTTCTTCATCGCCTGCCGAGGATGCGTAGTAGTCACGTGGGGATGGAATAGCTGTCCGATTGGGGGATAATCTGTGAGAAAAAGAAATAAAATTAATATGTTTAAAGAAAAGCATGCTTTTAGCTCTTTCTACTCAAGCGCTTTAATTACATTATTAAGTTATATTTAATGTGATCATCCATATAATTATTTTATAAAGATATAAGTAAATAAAATAGAAGCGCACGTCTTTCTCCAAATTTCTGTCTTCTTTCAATTGTTTCATCTTAACATTCAAAATTTACCTGGATAATGTAATTTTCGATTTGGTAGCACTTTCATCTTCTTCTTCATCCACATGTTCCCCCTCGTTGTCTTCCGCGGCTAGTACATCATCCTCGAGAACAAGTCTCTCGCCAGAGCCATTGTGAGTCGAAGAGATGACGCTGCTGGTCGGAGAAGGCGCGCATTGTACACCGACAGCAGTCTTGGAATCATATTCCACGCCATCGGCTTCGGCCAGGAGCCTCTGAAGGCCTCTGATGTACTCCACTGCCATCCTGAGAGTCTCTACCTTCGACAACTTTTTACCCCTGTCACCATAACCCGCGGCAATGTGGCTCGGAATGTGTTGTCGCAATGTGGCAAATCCATTGTTCACTTGTTTCACGCGATTCCTCTCCCTGGCATTTCTTCGAGCAACAGCAACAGGCGGTGGTTGTCCATTCTTGCCGTGCTTCTTCAATCTGGAGGGATCGTACGGGGGTAACACTGTCGTGGAATTTGTTGCGTTACTGCTGGTGTTGTTTTTCGGGACTATCAACGTTGGTTGATTACCGATGATATTGTTCTCGTTATCTTGTAACGTTCGCAGCAACATCAATTGTTCTTGATCGTTGCCGTTTATCTGTACTCTATTGCAAAACACCGTTACCCCCATGGTCGCCATTGTGCTCGTTTCAACGAGTTCTTTTCGGTGACACGAATCAACGTAAGGCCTTAGAATGTGTGAACTATCAGCGAAGTCGACCGCGATATTGTTCCAAGCTGAAAAAGTTAATTCCTTTCGTAAAGTTTAACGTTGTAAGTAATTTTTTTAAGTGATTTATCGAATGTTATCTTTATCGTTTTTATTAAATAATAAATAAATCTAATGAGAATAATTAATGTAATGGAAATGGAATATAATTAATAACAAATTTTACACCTACGTTAAAAATTATATAGTATCGCGATAAATTATGGATTCCACGAACTATTGTGCTTTGAATATTGTACCGCGTAATTTCCACAATAATGTTGATTAAACGAGTTGCGTTAGGAGACACAGCGGTCGATAAACGACACTAATGCTTGTCGAGGACGAATCTAATTGCTGAGCTTATAAATAAAACGTGTCCTCTTCTCGGAGACAAAGGCGATTATCGACGTAGACCGTTCGACGACGCTACGATTGGGTATCAATTCAAATCTGGGTCAGACCCTTTTCGTGTTCGCAAAAAAGCATTATAAATATTTTATATGAAGACATAACACTTTCAAATTGTGATTAATGAGATATTCTTAAATGTTTATTTGTAAAGAAATAGTATATTATACATCTAATTTTCTATCTTATATATACTTTTATTCTTCCCGAAAGCTGACGATTCGAGATAAAAATGCGTGAATTTTTACTGTAGTCTTTTACAAGAGCTTATAGCTTCTTCCTTTACTAACTCATGAAGCTGATGACCCAAACCGAGATCTAATTGTCTCGCTGCCGGTCGCCACAGCTTAAGTAAAGCATGAGGTCACCGTCTATTCTTCTCCACGACGCGACGGTCGTCGACTCCTCGGAAACTATTATCGAGATCTTTCAAAACAAATCTGTCTTAACGCACGTTATCAGTATATTTTGATGGAAAATTTATTTCCATCTAATATCAAATATTATAAATTTCGTTCTGTGCACATATCGTTCGCTTACGACTGAGCACTCGCCGAATCATTGCGGTTTAATTTAAATTAATTTAATTTTTTAATAAAATTGAATTAAAACAGTGGGTCCAATTATAAAATTTATTTATAATTTTAATTTACTTTTAATTGAAAATAATTTACTTGTGCAGTACGAGTTACTGCTGTTATTGTGCCAATTGCTATTAAGCGCACTATAAAAGACGTTATATTTTTAAAGCGATATGGCTACTCAGTTGAATACTTACCGAAGATCAAGGTGACGCTTGATGAAAATACTCTCTAATGTTTGCCATGAACACAAATCGTTTGACGATTTCATACACAACACACGTTTGATCATCAAATGTTTATACAGATGAATAATAACAGTCGTTATGAAATAGGAAACTGAAGAGAGAGAAAAATTGGAGACATTTAGATTTTGATATTTTATCCGTTCATGTGTCTCTCATTGATATTTTTTCGCGCAATGTTATCGATTAGCGCACTTTTCTTCTTTATTAGAACGTTGATCGATGTACTGCATGTTGCACTTACGATGGACACAAATATTGAATTACAATCCAGCTTTCGACCTCGAAATCGCAGTAGTCACTATGTCATCCACTGTAAATTGTTGAACACACCGTAGACATTCAAATAATTAGAGATCAATATTGATCTAATGTTCCCAAACAAACAGTATATAGCTCCGTAATTTGTGTTTGAATTATTTTGGCACGGTGTAATATTAATGTAGATTTGTCAGGATCGATCTGTTTTGTATTTTAAGTCGCCGGCACACACGAAACACATTTAACACGTATTTTTTTTCTATAAAAAGACATTTTTGATGTCCAATATATACGAGAAGAAGATTCTCTTGAAACTTCAACTACACGCACTCAAGTAATCCGTTCGATTGAAAATCTTCATTCATCACTACTCTTCACTCTTCACTTACGACGATCCACATGGATCGTGTGGCGAACAATCTGGTCCACGTTGATTTACGAAACGGAGCGGTAACGGAACGGAAATATCGAGGGTGCCCTTAAGAGTACAAAGACCCCTGGGACTAGCTGGAAGCTCGCGTTTACCGTCGCTGGAAGGGAGATCTTCACGATCGCGTATCACCAGCACCTCTGTTCGCCGATCATGCCTCCGTGGTATGCACTACATGGCGTCCGCTTCGAGAATGAGCGCGGACATCGATAGATGGGTTACGTTTCAGCATTTTGCCGTGCCGCGCCGAGTTGAATCGCGGGGTTGGAGCGAGAAGGGAGAAGGGCGCCCGTGCGCGAGAGGGAGCGAAAGTTGTGAAAGGGAAGAGAGGAAGAGAGAGAGAAAGAAATGGTGGGGATTTTCAGCACGCGCCGCAGCCCCTCGTTTCTTCTCCCCCGGAACTGAAAAAGGGGGACCGTGCGCGCCATATGCCCGGGTAGAGAGAGAGCGTGTGCCGGTTGTGCCACTACGTGTGTGGGTCTACGGCCCAGCAATAAATGCGTGGCGCACATTGGTGCGTGCGTACGTGCGTGCGAACGTGCGTGCGTGCGTACGTACCTTGCCCGCAATTACTGCTTCTTGTATCGGCCGTAGAAGACTATACGAAAGACAAAGTGATCTTGGTAATCTAATGTGTAATTGAACGGCGGTCGATACGCGATTAAAGGGATCTGTATTATTATGTACTTTAGCCCTTATTGGCCTACGATGATACACGTGCCGACGGCGAAGTAATATTATTATTATGTAGTCATGTTTATATTGTTAGTCTACTTAGCGCCTGTCTCTACCCGGCATGTCCTATCCTACTTGCATACAATATGTTATGCTAGAAGTTCGTCATCTAGAGGCATTAAGTTGCCTATGCATTTTAATCAATATCATTATTATATAGAATTTTTTTTAATTTCAGAATATTTTCGTGGCCAATATAGAATATATATACTTGATTTTATCACAACTATTACTTATTTAATAAAGAACTACTTTTGTTGGAATATTGCGAACTTCATAATAGTGATCAAAGATTATATAATGGATATGTGTATCAAACAAATGCAATTCGTTCTTGTATTTCTATTTTTTACGGTCAGATTTTAATTTTCACTTTGTAAGTACGGCATAGAATGTAACATGAGAAAAATACTCCATAAATTTTGTATATTATGATAGCACTTGAGAGACGAAATAATAAGACTTTAATGTAGCTTTTAGTGACTTCGTACACTTTTACTTGCAAATAGTATTGAACTGCATCTCAAATCTTTCAACTGTATAAAAAAAATTTTTGAAAAAAAAATAATTCAATTCCACCTGGCATATTTCCTACTGCGGCAAAAGACAGGAAGAAGCACACTCGCTCGTCGCGCCGCGGAAGTTTCGTGTTTCGGGGCGTACCGCTCGTGAGAACGACATACCAAATGCGAAATATAATTTTTGTTCGGGAAAATAAAAAAGACCGGTTCTAAAATTGTCTACTGGCGGACATATCGTTATTTAAAAGCTTCATGCTTTATTTCATAAAAAAATTGTCTCAAGACTTTGTTTTATTAGCAATTATTTTTAAAGGTATCTACTTGTCTTAAAATAAAAAGATAGAAAAAAAGTGAGAGAAATTGGTTCGAAACGCCTAAAGATTCATATTAAATAATCAGGAATTGCTGTAGTTGCAAAATGGTGATTGAGTTGAATATTGAATTAGAGCGTACCTAACTGTAATTTTTATGCGCATACGTAAATTATAATTTAGAAAGCAACCGCGATAAAAAGCTTTTCATGCCGGGGGCTGTGCTGATTATGCCTAAGGGATCGGAGGGTTCAGTAGGATTCGACCTAGATCTAGTCTGCATTTGTGCACCCAAACCTGAGAGCCCCTAAACCGACCGTACGATTAAAACGGAGGCCCGAATTTATAATATAATACATTATGTAAACTGGGGCTGTGTGCCTACAAAACCTCGTGCGCAGAATTTTAATTTTAGATTTGCAAAGCGATAATATTATTTATTAAAATGCGATAAATGTCTAGAGTCCAAGATATTTATGTCTCATAAATCTGAATTGATATTTTATTGATAATCAGTAGTTCTCAGTTAGCAGTTTTTATGGTATAGCAGGACGAAATGAACACTGACTTTCCGTTCCATAACAGCTGGGAAAAATCTGTTTATAGGAATAACGCGTATGGTGCTGTCGTTTTCCCATATGCGAGAAAAATCCTCTCCTTCCGTAAGGGGATTAACGCAATTCGTGCGCGAACGGTTTTCACGTGACACCGATTAGTCCTTAGCGGTTAAGACGATGATTTATGAAATCTTTCTCGAGGATGATGCTTTCTCTTCTCGCTTCCTCATTATTTTCATTGAAAACGGGAAAGGATCAATCCTTACATATGATACTCGTTAACGACGATGGGATATTTCCTTCTCGAGTAAATTGATGGAGGCCGGCCATTCGATGCGGGTTTGCTTTTCGCGTAACGCACAATTGAGAATTTATATGACGTGGTATATAAGAAAAATACGTGTAAAGACGTCACGCAAGGAATATAAAACGGCACATATGTGCACATATGTGCATACATGTTCGTTGTTGCACGACCGCAGCTCCTAAGCGTCGTGTCTTATCGCGCGTTAAATGTGCGTAATTCAGCGATTATCATTGCGAGAGTAACATATATCGAACGCTTGCCATTTAAAACCGATGTCAAACCAGGTGGAGTCCGAAATCGCGGTACCTACCGTGCCCCATAAAGTCCCCGGATATGTTGATCCGGTAGTTGCGCGCAAACAGACTCAAATATTTTCAAAGGCGTATACGCGGCCTCGGCGAAGCCGAGCTTTTTGCGTGCGCGCGAGAAGAGGGAAAAACGTGCACGTCGGAGCACAAAGTGATCTGATCCTGATTTACGTATCCAGACGAGGCGGCGCGATCGTAATATCCCCCGATCGGCCTCGTTCCCGCCACGGCACTCCGTATATCACGGAGTTTCGGTATTATCGAGCGGCGCATCGATGCCGCTCGCGACCGTCCGACTGATAAGTTTACAGGCTCATCCGGGGGCATTATGCGTCGGAGAAGATTCTCCAACAATGGGAGACTCGGTGGGGCCCCACGGCGGTCCCCCGGTTCTCGCGCATAATCCCCACGAGCACTTCTCTCTCGTGGGATTCCGCCGAGGCGTGCGCCCCCTCGGTGCCCCTCGGTGCCCCTCGGCACCGGGAGATTAAAGTTCCTCTCGCGAGGGTCGCCGCTCTATATATTTCGTTATAAATTCGGCTGCGATTCTCGTTCACCGTGGCTTATAGTATTGGCAGTGCCGGTCGCGCTCTATATGGACGTGAGCGTGGCACCATTCCCGACAGTCCCCCGCTAATTTCCCGTATTTATTGTTAAAGGGATAACCGTCGAGGTTATTGATGACCGTATTATTGTGACAATGCGATGCCTATTTGATCACATTGCCGTGGCGGAACGTAAGCTCTTTCGTCTTGCACGCAACATACGGCGCGCGCACCCTTTAAATTTACATTTCATTTAAATTCGAATGTTTCGAATCTATATATTTTCGCTTTTAAAGATCTCGCCGTTCTCTTGCTGAACACTATCATAAAGATTCGTAGTAACGAAATAAACGTTATTGACTATATTTAAGTATTGATCGTGAAGTGCTAGCTTCGTTGTAGGTTCGTTCGTATTGACGATCGTCACCGCCTGGCACGAACATGACTCGTTCTTCCGGTGCGACGGGGTGGAGTAATAAGTCCCTCGACTCACGATTATCGGTCAAGTCATGCCAGCACGAGCGCAAGTTCAACGTGTAAAATTCGTCGTGCAGCCTGATGCGCCGCGGGGGCCCACGTGCTTAAAAAGCGCTAATAACACGACGAGTGCTTCAGACTTCGTCTGCGTTAAGCGGCCGAAGCGGTCGACAGCCGCGGCAGAAAGCAAGAGGCAAGAGGGATGGAATGAGAAGGAGAGGTGGTGGTGGTGACGGGGAAGTAGGGAGTAAAACGAGGCAGAAAGGGGGTGGATCAGTGCGGGCCCTTTGTCACGACGCGTGCCCCTGCACGTGTGCACGACCAATGCCTACGCACTTCTGTTACGCACCATGCTTCGTTGCAGGGGCGGATTTCGAAGCGATAAATTCGAACGGCGCGACAGTGCTTCGGAGGAATGAGTTGCACTTCCGTTCTGCCTGCAATTTAATTATTATCGTGCGGTCGAATTAATCGAAAGTGAATACAAATTTTTGCTTTCATTTAAAAAAGTCTATGAAATCACAATGTAACAATAACATCTAAATTTATTATTAATATTATCTTTAAATAATAAAATCTAATCATAACAAGAAAAACACTATTTAAGAATATTTTAACTAATTGTAAGGATAGATCTAATTAATTACATTAAAAGATATTTTAGCCAAAAAAAATTTCAATTGTAATTTAGGGGATGTGCATTGGATAGAAGCAAGGAAGAAATTGCGATATCATCGTGTTGTTTTCATGACACGCAAGATATATTACGTGAAATAGTCGATTCCTTGTTTCTCGCCCCGACCCTGATTCGAGGCGCACTTACGCTCCGCTATACAACTCGTCCTACGTGCCTACGTAGGTGCGTTCTATTCAACTACGAAAGGTAATTCTACTCCCCTTTTCTCTATCGGGCCCACCCTGCCACGGGCTGAGCTTTACAATGTGCAAAATTATACGATCAGGCTGCTCGATCTACTCTCCCCCTCTCCTGCGTTTCACGCTGACTTTGCTTGAATTTGTCGATTGTAAACGATACTCGTGCGTTTTGTGCAACATAACACGAAAATTTTTTGCATCAAATTGTATAACGGCGAACACACGACCTTTTCGTCAAAGAAGTGGCATTAAAATGACGTAATGATGAATGTATCAATTGTAAGAAAGACATTTTCATTATTAAATATGTACTTGTTATAAAAATAAAAAAGTCTGAGTATTATTATAATTAAGTGCAGAATTTTTCATCAATTTCACCCTGTAAAGACAATAAAGATCCTTATTATACTTATTGATTCAAATATTATGCTTCTGTGACATATTAAAATATTTTTTCCTATTATTAATCAATTGCATATAAAAATCTAATTTTATTTGAATCAAAGACGTGCTTGTCAATGTTAATTACATTACGTCATGTAAATGTTTCTGAATTATACGGAAATTAAAATAGTTAATTGCTTTATTGATTCTGTCACCTTCACGCGATTACTAAATCTTCAGAGTACGGAAACAGTCTGCAGTTGTCTGGATTATCTCAACTTTTAATAGTGCAAGAAGAGAACTGTCTTCCAAATATTCGCGCGATCTCTTAGCGGTACCTTTGCGCTTCAAGATAACAAAAGTAAAAAAAAAATTCTTCCTCCCCCCTCCTTACGCGCGAATATTTGGAAGACAGTTCTCTTCTTGCGCCATTAAAAGTTAAGATAATCCAGACCGTTTCGATGATAAAAGATTCGAAGGCGCAAAAAGTCCAAGCCGTTTCCTGCTCCAGGATTCGGTGGCTGGTAAGAGAGGGCGCAGAAAAGAGCCGAGAAGAAATCGCTCCTTTTTTTCTCTTTCTCTCTTTTCTCCCTTTTTTTTTGCTACACGTAGTCTGTTCAACTCGCGCGGAGACTAATCCGTAGCGCCAATGGATCTCACGCTCCTCTTTTTTTGCCGACCCTCGGCGAAAATGCCACCGCGACGATCTTACGCGTCGCTTCGCCGAAGGCGTATGACGCGACCGCTCGCGACAAGAAGCCAACTGTCGTCAGTCGTGTCATCCAAGGATACGCAGCGATGATAGTAATCAAATGGCGGTCGGCGGTTTCCTCCCGGAAGCAACCATATGCATCCCGCTCGCGATATGCTCTTGTCTCGCGTTGATGTCGCGTCGATTGCAAATGTCTTCACTGTTCAGAGAAACCTTGTGGTTGTGTATGCATTAATGTTTTTATTACCGACCCTTGATCGCAGCGAACCGATAAATTCGCCTCATTTTAGATCGCTATACAATAATTTTGGAATTATTTCGTAGTATTAATTTGTATATGATTAGAAACAGTATACAATAGGCAAATTATTCTAATTTGATCGTTTCTTGTATACGCTCTTCTACATATACATTCTACACATGAAACAACTTTAAAAAGTACGAATAATGTTATTTGTACTTTTAGAGTAATGTGTTTGAAAAATATAATGGAATACGTTAAACGTCATTTAAACTACTTTTCCCACAGTCCACCTACAGTCATCATAGCTGAAACCCATTGTCCGCTTATTACACGATATAATTGTGTATTATTATTACAAACGGTAACTTGTTTGAAGCAAAAAAAAAATAAAGATAATTACCGATGCATGTAACGTCGCATCGCGGCGTCGGACTCGTTTCGATTGTTATCGAGACGCGCGTGCATGTGTGTTATAACTTACAACCTCCGACCTACAGGCATAGAGAGTGCAAGAAGGAGGCTTCTGTGCGGCTCGAAGTCGCGTGGCCGAAGCGTGGCTGCGACTTACCGTCCTCGTTCATCCTGCCGGTTGGAAGGAACCGGATGACGGGAAGGGGACGGCAGATACGCGCGAGCGACGGTGCGAGCGGGACGACCGATGAGAGGCGCACTTCGTTCGTGTGCCCGGAACGAGTGACGTGGGACCAGCTGCGCTTTGGGGTGCCCGCTTCGTCCGCTTCGTGCTCGCGCGCGAACGGGATCTCGTTCGTTCGGTCTGCGTCACAATGCAACGATCGCCGACGTGTCGTGTTTTCCTCTCCCGCTTTAAAGGGAACGAGACAATCTTCCGGAGACGACCGACGCTCTTTCTCTCTTTTTCTGGCCATTCAGGCCAATCGGGGCACACGCGTTCTTTAACCCTGTCTCCCGCGGGATTCGCAATTTCGCTGTCAGCGAGATTACGTTTGGTACATGAAAAACGATATATAGGTTGCGCCTGAGAACCGGCGACCGGCGAGTATCATTTCAGAGGCGGGCAGGTTCTCCAATCAATTTGCAAGTATTTTCATCCTCTTTCGCAGAGAGTGCAAGTTGATGTTTCGACATAATCGAGCAGGATACTTTGAGACAGATAATTACGAAGAAGCAAAAAATATATTAATGCCACACACCGACGGACAGACAAAGCTTTGAGAAATTAATATCGAACAGAATGGGAACGGTTGATTGACAGTGATTCCGAAATTTTTTTACACAACCAGTCGACATCGTTAATGAAATGCATTTACGTTGTGACTTGCAGATCTCGCGACGCGATGCAACGCAGGTGAGAGTAACCGATTTTGCACCTGGAGGCATCGCGAAATTGAGCAACATGAAATATCGATCGTATACCGTCGACAGCGCCTCGACATTTGTTGCAACAATGTAAGTCGAAATGATTAATTAATTAATTAATGAACTAGCGAGTTACGCTCTGATGACTTTCTCATGTCACAATGTTACACATTGTTCGGCATGACTTTCTTGAAAATCTTTCAATACATTCACAATATTAAGATACGACATACACGAAGTCTTTGCAAGAATTTATTTAATTAGATAAAATATAGGAATAAAAAAAAATATATTGATAGATTAGAAAATATGCGATTAGGCATTTTGTTCGTATACGGATAAATTTTTAGTAACTGAGATCATGTGTTAGAAGTCTGTCTGTAAAAATAAAAATTGAAACGCGTGAGCAGTCGTGCGCGCTACCAAGGCAGGGTACCCGAACAAAATCAAAACGTGCCGGGTTGCGTCCGCGCCGACACGAGCCAACCCCTCAGGTTCGATTTTCCTCCCTACTACATTTCCTAATTACGAAAACACTCGTTTCCTCGGACATTTCGGGGGGAGGTGACGGGGTTCGTTTCCGACTTCCTCTCATCGGGCAGACAGTCGGTTCCTGGTCTCGGACGAGCGATTCTCTCTCTTACGGCTTGCGGCTCCGACATACGCGGGGCATAACATATGCGGGCAGATGGTTTCTGTCCCCCTCCGTACCCCACCTACCCTCTCTCTCTCTCTCTCTCTCTCTCTCTCTCTCTCTCTGTACCTCCCCGCACCGACTCCCTTCCCGGTACATTCGATTTCTGGTCTCCCCTCTTCTGCTGCATCGCGTCTGAGCGGCGACCCGAGCCGAAAAAGCTCGGGGCACCCTCTACGAGCGCGCGAGTGCTCTTGCCTGTTGCCCACCCCAAAAATATCCCAAGACTCATCCAACCACCCTGCGCGGCACTCATCAATAACGTGCGCAGTGGTTCTCCCCCCGACTCGTCAACCACTTGTGGAGTTTCCGCTGATGACAATAACGGGAATTTCAGTAATAGAAAGTATATATATTTTATCTTCATTTTTTTGATATTCTTAAACAAATTATCTATATTGATTTATGATGGAAAACCATCGTAGCTTTTTCTTTTAGCGTAAACAATGTTTCAGCAAAATCTATATTAACAATTAACGTCCATCGTATTCCACGACATGTCACGATAGCAGTTGGATACGCCAAAGTTCCGACTGCCATCGAGACCTGACTCGGGAATCGATTCACTCGTCGCCACGTCACGTCTTCTGTCGAGAAGAGCGTTTTGTAAGGTTCGGGCAACCTTGCACACGTGAGAGAGAGTGGCGCAGGAGAGTGAATTTTAGGGGTGGATTCAGCTCCGTGGCATGCGACGCTATTCTTTTGTGCCTTCGACCCCAGCGAGGCCGACACTGCCTCTCGTTTCTCTCTTTCTTTCTCCTTTCCTCCTCTCGATTGCCGCGGCGTACACCTCCTTTCTTCCCTTCGTCCCTTCGCCCCTGCCGTGACCGCGCTCGTGCGCGAGGGGTGCCCCGCAACCCTCCGTCTATCAGGGCAAGCGCCTGCACATGCGTGTTCGCACGCGAGGACAACGGATCTCATATTGTATTTCACGTCGGGAAAGCGCGCGAGTAAAACTGTCGTGTCGCTTAATGTATTCGCGGCGTGCTAACGAGTGTCTGTGATTTATCGCCATCGCCGAGAGAGACCCCGTACTTTCCTCTTGTCGTCGTTGCTACGGCGAACACTTGACGCAGAAAAAAAAGGATGCAAATCTTATATACGAGATAAATAAATATAATTTAGAGAAGCAGCTTATGTATTTTGATTTACATTTTTCTTTTCACGCATAAAACCCTTTCTTCTTCAAGATTTTAACGTTTGTCGTGTTTTGTAAACTGAGTTCAGTTGTATCCCAACACCGTTTTGTTACACGTTTAGCCAATTCCTTATTTTTAAAAGGTCGACAATTCTGATAATTCCGGATAGTCGGAGAGAGACCGCGTATTCCATTGAGAACCTCTAGTGTCGCTACGCGATATCAGTGCAGTTATTCCGGATCACGGTCTGTACGTATCGGTCCCGGAGTCCTGGGCAGGGGCGACATATGCCACCTGAATGCCGAAAATCAGGGGGAGCAGTCAGGTTTCTGGATCGAGTCGAAATTCGGGGATGCAAATAGAGATTAGCCATTGCCGACACACCGCGCCGCGCCGGGCCGGCTTACCCCTACATACGTGCGTGCGTGCGTACGTGCGTGCGTGCGTCTGCATTAGTCGCGTATATATGCATACATAATTTATCGCGCCACGCATCGATACGGGGTCTGGCGTCTGTTATTGTTAAAAAACGCGGTGGCCACTTCGACACAATTGTTACGGCGCATCGCACACGCACATAGACACATAAATTGCAAATTTGGTGTTTTTTTTTATACTGTATGCACCGGTCCACTCGGGGGGGGAGGGGGGCAAAAGAAGAGGGTATATGTAATACGCTAGGTGCACAATAACGACTGCACTAGCATTGTGCCATTGTTACTTATTTGCATCCATTGTATATTTTATTGCCGTGTGTTCGCCTAGTATTGCAAATTATATTAGACGTCTAACATGTTTTAGGTATTCGAAAATGTCTAAAACAAATTACTATATTATGCAGTGTATTGTAAAGTTATCGTTAGAGATCCATATAATTTCTAATAATTTTGTTGTGAATTTGTCCACCAAAAAAGCTACGATATATTTAAAAAAATTAAAGTAATTTTTGGAGATATGTGTATAGTTTAAATTTCTTTGACATATATAATTGAAATTGTTTTTGTTTTATGAATTGATACATTGATTTTAAAATCGATTGCTTCATACGGTTAATATCTAGAACCGAATATATGCATTGATTTCGATATTGGAATCACAAACTGAATAACGTTATCGATTTCGGACTCAGTTGGATAACAATTACTTAAAACGATTTCACATATCGATTTCGAAATCAAATATTGATTGCCACAATGTTCAAGACGTAAAAAAAAAGATCGAAAAACGACTTTCATTCTTCACTTGAAGCATGCCGCGAGTCCTTTCCTGAGCGGATAAAGGAAATCAATTTACACATAAAAATGCGGTTATTACTTTTTGCCGCTTAATGAAACGCAAGCTTGTCGTTGCGCAATGCCCGGTTCGGAAGAGATGCATGGAGCGCGAAAGAGAAAGAACGAGAAGAAGCCAGGGAAAAATTTTCACTGTCTGACGTCGATGAAAGCAACTCGTAAGAAGTAGATATCGGTATGACACGATCAATTCTTTAGAATAAAGATCCTTCGACGCGGGAGAGACGTAAATGAAAAAGAGCAGGACGGAAGAAAGAGGAAAAGAAAGAAAAAGAAAGACACATTCCAATCCACGTGGAAATAAATCTCCATATCTGACACGAAATGGAACACTTTGGCACTTTTCTACTGTAAGCCACGGATGAATATCCCCGCCGGAGGAGACAGAGAGGGTGGGGCGAAGCGCGGAAAAAGGAACCCGATGATTTCTACTTCGCTATGAAAGAAGTTGCGGACTACCAAGAGGATGGGTCCGGGGGATAAACGCACGAGAAGGATAGATAAAAAGAAGAATGAAAGGAAGATGAAGACTGGATGAAGAAATGGACCCGTCCTCCGATGGCACGGGGACCGTCTCAAATCCGTTTCTTTGAAGAAGTTTTCTCGTAGCGGTACAGTCTCTTCTTCTTCGTGCATTCCCTCGCCAGTCTTTTTTTCGGGTTTTGATGTAGGAAAGGGATGGCACCATTAATATCATTGATAAATTGCTACTAAAAATGCGAAATTCAGAATACGCGAAATTCAGAATGCGAAATAACGTTTGCTTCAAATTAATAAAACTGTCATTATTTTTCTGGAATTAGCAAAAATAATATTGGTAGAAGCAGATAATTTAATTGGTCGAGTTGGAAGAATTGATCGAGCAGAATTGGTCGCAATTAATTTTTATAAATTCTACTCTTCCTATCCTTCTTACTTCTATGACAAATCGCGTTCGTACAATGGTGGACTCGGTAGCAGACAGCAAAAGAGAGACCCTCTAAGGTCAATGTACAGGCTCGGTTTGGTCGCCGATCAGGTTCTTTTGTCCCTTTTAATCCGCAAAGACGTTGCTTGCGTAGCTGTGCCAACTTCCATCCGCTGGCTACTGATTTGTTGACTCACCTACAAACCTAAAAATCCTACAAAGTAGACAGGAAATCGGACTTGAACATGTGTAATTCTTTCCTTCGGTTTCCTTCATTGTTTGTCAATTTCGTTTTTAACCAAAAATATTTATTTTAAAAAATTTAAACACGATAAATGGAAATAATTTTTTCTTTCGTATAACGCAATATTACTTTAATAATTTGTGTCTTAATTTCATATTTCTGTTGCAAAGAAAATAAAAGCGTACTTACGGGATGTAAGACTGAAACGTTCAACGTAACAATACTCTAATTATACTTTGTTGTACATTTTTGATAAGTAGGAAAGTAGAATATGGACAAAAATTAATTACATTTATCACAATATATTGGTCAAAATCACGAAGCACTTTTGACAAATAATTCACAAAATAATCTTTATACCAATCTACTTTCTTTCAAGAAAAATGCAACGTAATGGCTTGATAATAATTGACTCTCGGACCACTATGTTGCAATCGGAGATTCGGGTCTGCTATAAGGTTTAAGGAGTAAGCCTCGGAGATATCGGACGATTAGCGCTTCCTGTCTGATGCGGCAACCGCGAGTTAGCGAGTTGCCGGCACGCGTCCAGGATTCGCCGAAGTCAGACTCGCGGGGTGAGCGAGCGGGGCCGCACGGTCCTCGCCAAGAGAGAAGCAGGCGAGCGAGGGGGGCCAGAGGGCGGAGAGGGAAAGGGAGACAGGTGCATCGCACTGCCAATTATATTTCGGAAGGGAAAAAACGAGCGGTGCGTAAAAACAGGAAAAAAGTCCGAAGGCGCGCGCACATACGCACGTGCGAGAAGGAGAAAAGGGGGGAAAGCGAGAGCAACGAGGAAGGGGGAAGATTGAGGGCCCCAGCGAGAGCGGGGGAGAGTAGACGGAAGAGAGGATAGACGGGATACTGGAGAGGAAGAAAGTAATGGTGGTACTTTTTGAGCGAGAAAAAGAACGGTGCGCCGCGAGACGATGCATCGCATAACTCCATTTGCCATGTGATTTACGCGAACTTAATAGAGAATTTACATAATTATGGGGAAACAAAACTGATGTAATAGCGTGTGCATCCTATCAAATAATGGCGATGTTAATATTACTTCCGACGAATGTTATTTTGGATGATTCACTGCTGTACTTCGTGGCGCGGCGGCGTCATTCGCTGCGTTGTTTTTAGAGAAAAACTAAATGTTTCTAAAAAGTCGGTAATTACGAGACTTACCTTGACTCGAGCCATCCATTTCTGGCGACACATATATGTACATTTATAGAAAAAAACTTGGCCGGCCAACGAAGGGGAGCGCGGAACGATTCTCAGGGACGATTCGGCCGTGTAAATTCGCTTTAACGCGATCCAGATGCCCGCGTAATTGACAGACAGACGGGCCTCGCGAGTGGTCGATTTTCATATTTTATCTCGGTAAACGGCGCGCGGTGACGGTACGCACGGCGCACCGCAACATTTAACGACAATAATGGCCGAGCATTAAATCTTGGGCGTGTATGTCACCGCTGGCAGCTCCGCCGGGCAGCCTTTAATTATCACGAGATTCGGAAGTGGACCCGAGGGGCCCTACGGGACCGACGTTGAGCCCGTGGATTCGCGAGGGGGAACGTGTCCGAGAGGGACGGCGAAGGCGCGGCCGCAGGAAGAAGAGTTTTGCGCAGCGGCTACGATCATGAAGAAGAGGTCGTGCACCTGCTGTTCGCACGCCACTAAAGGCCGTATTTATACTCGTTACTTGAATCTCGTCTCAAGGGCGTATCAAGTGAGATATCCCGATCGGAATTTTATATCTCAAGACGCACATAAACGATTCGACGATGACACTTTGAGCGGAGATTTAATTAACAAAAGAAACAAAAAGAATATATAGTATTCGCTTATATTTACCACTCAGGCGTAGCGCATGATTGTGGGTATAAATTACCATTAGTACGGCGAGATTGCGAGACGGTGTCGTCGTGCTATATTTGCCTGTTTGCTCCCAAACTGCACTTTTGCAGGCTTTTCATATTTCGGGTGCGTTCGCGCGGAGTGCGCTATTCATTTCAAGGCAATAGATAATATAATGAATTCGTTCATTTGTAATATACGTTACGTTACGTTAATTATCTTTTATTTTATTTACGTTTGCAAACAAATTTTTTACAAATCTATTGCCTCGCATTGAAATTAAAAAATAACTCACCGGCCGATGCGCAACAGCGGAGTAGTTGTTGATCCCCTGCGTCGATCTGTAACATAGAAAATATTTTTACATTAAAGCCATCATATAATTATCGCGCCAGCGGTTTCATATTTCCGCATTAACTCGTTCGCATAATTAATGAGTGCAAGTAATATCATACGACCGTGCGAATAAGAGAGACGCGACGTTCGCAATGTCTCTTCTTGCATATCCTGGAGCTAGATCGAACTCCGAAATTGCGCCGGAGTTAAACGGTATCATATACGAGTTAATGAGTATCGTGTAATAGACGAAGTCGCGCTTGAGAAATTGGCGGAATCTGCCATCCGTCACAGGACTGACAGGACAGCGAAATAATAAATGGACAATAACACTACTCACCCCACGGTTGCTCCGCTGTCGCCCGATGCCTCCCAGGCCCCCTCCTCCTCTCCTCGATCCTCCTCCGTTGGTCCATTGTCGCACTCACTCACGACGTTCATGAACGAAAATCGACGATATCGTCACTTATGATCGCGCGACACTGAAAACATGGCACTCCCGGTATTAATCTCGCGACGCAGCGCGCACAATTACACGGCGACGGAAGAATTACGTCGCGGTCGAAGAAACTACGAACGAAACTATACGATCCGCTTGACACCCATGACGCCGCGCCGTGACTTCCCGTCATCCCGCGCGCAGGTAGACGCGACAAGTGAAGCGAAGGTGGCGGAGGGAGTTTCGTAAATCGCGCACGGCCAACTTCACTCGCCAGGAGCAACTGTCGCGAGAACGCGATTACGCGACTTTGATTAAAACTACGTGCAATTAAATCATCGATTTTTTAGAACATTATGATGTCTGTCCTCCACGATCGCCAAATCGTCAAACACGATTAAATATGAGGTTAAATCGTTAATAGATATCTGTCGCTAATTAAACACGTCGCGGCTCGCGGCTCGCGGCTTGCGGCGTCACTCGATTCGGGGTCCACTCGTATTCTTTATCCGTGTTCCGAAAACGATGGACGACGGCCACTTCATTCTGAAATCGCGCGACACGACGCGAGCGAGACGCGAATCAAGTTAATTAAGAAAAGCGAAATCAATCGTCCGAAAGAACGTAATATAGAAAGTCACTATTATCGAATGCGACATTCCTATGCGGAATCCGTATCAATTCCGCGAAGCACATGTAGTAAATAAAATCGATATATTAAGGCTATCGCACAAAATTGCTTACGCTGCATAAGCATAGCATAAAACCGCCGCGCTGGACCAATGAACATCTTGCATCTTATGTAAATCAATATGTGGCGACTTTATGCTGGATGCTCATTGGTCTTATGCTACGCTTATGATAATTGCAAGTTATGCATTTTATATGTGATGGCCTCGATTTCAGGTCCTTTATCCGTTCCGAAAACAATGAAAACTTTATTCTGAAGCTGCGCGACACAACGCGAGACGCGAGTAGTCAATTTGACGCCGTTGACGGTTGAGAAAAGCGAAACCGATTATCCGAAAAAATGTAATCGAATGCGATATACCTCGGTATCCGTTTAAATTCCTCGAAGCACACGAATTAAATAAACTTTCGATATATCAGTTTTTCGCAAGCTAAACAATCGGACCCGGCTCGGCGATTCGTGTATTTACTCCGCGATATATGCGATTCCTACAGGAACGGGAACGGGAGCGCGGGATCGAGTAACGACGTCAGAACGGGCCACGGGCGTCGCAGTAAACATGAGTAGTGGGGACAGAGTGGGGGTAAGGGGTAAGGTGACTACACACGGTGCGCGGTCGGTTAGTTCGGTATGCCGGATGTGCGTGTATTAAGCCTACCCCTCTCTCTATCCCCACTGTTCTTGTTACCGTGGCGCTCGCGGCCCGTTCTGATGTCATTGCTCGCGGATCGCATCGCGGAATAATATACGAATCGCCCCAGGTCCGATTATTCAGATTACAGAAGACTGTGATAAATCGAATATTCATTTAAGGTTCTACAATCAGTCGGATGTCGGAACGCAGCCAATCGTCCAATGAGGAAAATTCGTTTTCGAAAAAGAAATTCTCTCATTGGACTATCAGTTGCGATGTGATTATCAACAAGTATTTAATAAATTTTTACAACAAGAAGCGATTCGTAATAAGCTTACCGAGGTGATGGTCTTTGTTAAAGACACTTTGCATGATTTACTAGATTAAAGTACGAATTTAATTATTTATGGTATTTCGTTTCGATAAGACGAAGGTTAGAAAAGAAAACGATCGAATGGAAGATAATATAAATTTGTTTCTCGATATTTACGAGAGCTATAACTATTTCCATGATACTTATTGTTAGATTCGAATTAATATATCTAGCATCACGCTTTGAGAGAATCTTATTTTTGCAGTTTAAACTGTCCATTCTTCTCGGATAAAAAATATGACAGTATGTATAAGTAGCCGAATCCCGAATCGAATAATCCGAGGAATCCGCGAAATATTCATTACAAATTAAAGTAAAATACAAGAAACGTAAATTTCTGAAAAGTTTGTAAGTTAAATATTTTCCAAACACGCGGCGGTTGGTACTTGTGTCGCAGCGTTCAACGCGTCTCTTTTTGCTTACATAAAGTTACCGCACTGTCATACGCCCAGCGAGGTTCAAGAGAATGGTTGTCGTTCGTCGTTCGTGCGTCGTATCTCGCATCGTCGTCGTGCTATTATCGTTATCGAAACGCGACTTATGGACAAGTATCGCTCGCAATTAACAAATTTCTACAATGAGAAGCGATTCGTAAGCATATCGAAGTAACGGTTCTTTACTATGGAGATACTATATGCGTGATTTGCTAGATTAAAGTGCGAATTTAATTAGTTACGGTACTTCGATAAAGGTAAAGAGAAGAAAGACGAAAGTATCGAATCGGAGCGATTGGTAATGGAAATTCGCTTCTTAATATTTACGAGAGAATATAATTATTTCCATGATATCGAAATTCGAATGTATCTCGCGTCGCGCTTTGATACGTAATAATCTGCCCATTCTTTTCTGATTAAGAGTATGACAGTATATATGAATAGCCGAATCGAATAATCCAGCTTATCCAGCAGAAATCCGCGAGATATCATTATAAATTGAAGGAAAGAACAGGAAACATAAATCTCAAAAGCTTGTAGTCAGGTATTTTTCCTAAATACGCCTCGGTTTGCGTCATGGCGTTTAGCGTGCTCTTTTTACTCGCATAAAGGTTGCCGCACTGCCGTACGCGCCGCGAGATTCAAACGAACGGTCGGTGTTTGAACAGGGCCGCGGCTTCTCGGCAACATGATTGGTGGGGACGGAGTGGTGGTAAAGTAACTAGACAACCTGAACGCGCGCCCGGCGCGCCGCGCCTAGTCACCCCAACCCCACCATCCCCACCAATCATGTTTGTCGAGATGCCGCGACCTTATGGGTACTGGGTAGTCTTCGTCGTTCGTGTGTCGTCGCTGTATTTTCGGAGCGCGATCATCCCGTATGAAAAATCATTGTTACTCCGTGCTCCTAACGAACGTTCGCGATTAACGGCTGCTCCAAGTGGATGCCTCGCTCGTGTTATTCATTTAAACGCAAGATAGAAGCGGCAGGTAACGATAAGGTACCGCACCGTCGCGTCGCGAAGTTTGCCGAGCCGGCCGAGCGAGAATTCTTCCCGAACGTTAACCTGTTTACAACGACTCTACGACTCGATACGTATTTCACATCGCGCTTTGAACGATTCTCTGACAAATTGTTACCTGTTCATTATGATTTTCGGATTGAGAGTGCGATACCTATCTCGCGGTAAAACGCGAATAAGACCGTCTCGAGTGACTCAAGCGACGCAAAATCGTTCGTTTATCAGTAAAGTTTCGCGTGTTCCGCGGTGTCGCGTACGGGAGTGTCTCGCAAAGTGTCGCGCGAATTAAAATCGTCTTCCGCGATTCCGCGAGTGATCATTGTGCGAGTGCGACGAGGAGATCTGAGAGGAGGAGCAGGCCTGGGGCGGCATCGGGCAACGGCGGAGCGACTACGAGGTAAGTGTGTACCTACTTAATTATTTGTTTATTTATTTCTTAACAATTGCGAAGTACATACATTAAAAAACACCCGTTGGAATATTTCAGTGGTGTCACAATCGAACGAGCTCATTCTGAGAGGAGGAGGAGGCCTCGGACGGCATCGGGCGACGACGGAGTAATTACGAGGTAAGTGTAATTATTCCTTAAAATTGCGGCATGTTACAAGTGTCGTCCGAATATTTTAGTGGCATCACAATCAACGAGCACAGTCTCAGTCTTTAATCCAAATAAATGTGACTGTGTCGAACCGTCTTTATATATATTTCAAGATACTTCAAATATTTTACGATCGCTTTTATAGATACGCTTCTCTTGATATGAGATTTGTAGCAACGACTATAAATACGGGTTTTAAAAGTTACGGGAATATTAAAAAAATGTTTACGATCGCACAAAGAGCGGGAGAAGTGGCGCGCGTGATCGTGGTTTATAAATTTCGATGGCGTAACCGTGACCGAATTTCTTTCGACTAATTTTCCAACGGTTTCCTCGGGGATATCGGTATACATTTGTATTTGTACGTTTGTAGACGCACGTGCGTCGCACGCGTTCGCAGAAACGCTCGTGTACGAGCGCGCGCGCGCGAGAGCTCATTAGCTCGATATCGCGCGGACGGCGCGAGTGTTACCTTCGCTCTTGCACCTTGCTTTCTCGCGACGGGGCGACAGGTGCGATCTCGTATCGCCGTCTTCGTACGGCGGCCGGCGTTCGTCCGTCCTCGTCGGCCCTTCTCCGATAATAAGAGACATGTCGGTGGGACGGGGCACGTGGCATCGAAATAATTGCGGGAAGCGCTCCCGCGCGTTCCCGAGAAAGAAAGAACACGCCGGAGAAATCGGCGAGAGCCGATACACTCGATCCCGCGAGCACCGTAACGCGATAACGGCCGAGTAATATGATAATGACGCTGTATGTTTCGTGCGCGAGCGTGAAACGAATAAGTCAAGATGATAGAGCGGACGAACGACGAATTCTTTCGTTAAAATTCTCGCTTTCCAATAATCGTGCTGTTGAATATTAAAATATGTATATGTATGTTTGTATATTGACATGTTTAAAGCGTTAAAAGAAAAAAATAGTAATTATGTTACTACATACTTTACTGAGAAATTTATTCTGTGGTAATAGTTAATATAATTAATAAGAATTAAAGTATTTAGTTGTGTATAACTATAGCAAAATTACTCCGGTTGTAATGAAACTCTTGTGAGCTTTTGTTAGAGATGATACTTACGCCTGATACTAGGCCGCACCGCAATACGTCTGTGGAGAAAATATTTCTCTTACGCAGGCGGTAGAGAGATAGTTTCGTGCAACGTCGTTATTTACAATTACAATGTTAATAAACTAAAACAATATGTTTGAAATATTTAGATATATTTGAAATAACTGCGACAATCACACAAAGACAATGAGTCATTAAAATGTATGGAGTGAATATATTTTGCAGTCATTCTCGAATTCTCGATATTCAACTGGTTTGCCTCTTTATAATACGAGCGACTCATCATGATTTTCAAGCTACTGTTTTACGCCATTGCGGAGCGTGCTTATTAACTGACGTTCCATAAATTATTTTCAAATATTTTTTCGCCATTGTCGAAAAGTGGTATCGATGGGGCGATCTGGATCGCCCTGAACCGAGAGAAAATTAACGAGAAAACGTTTGCGCGCCTGGAAATATCGGGCGGCTTTAACAACCGCGGCGCGCCTGTTAATTGAAAACGTGATAATTAGTCTCGGGTGTGCGTGTCGGTCGTGCTGGCGCGGCGCGGCGCGAGCCACAAAAAGGACAATCGTATACGGGCAGAAAGTATCGTGATTAAATGGCCACGCCGACATTATTTTCTTCACGTATACGCAAATTGCCTGCTGACTCGCATGCGTTAGCGTGCGTTCGATCTTGCTCCTGCCGCGTCATTTTTATCATTTTATGCACCGGCAGCGTGACGCGATCGGTCTCGGTGGGCCCCGATGGACCGTTTCTTTAATCTTGGGCTCGAGCCCTCTCTCTCTCTAATCGAGTCAACTTCGTAAACAAGTCGGTAGTCAATAACGTGGCTCCTGGCTCGTTTAATATATGTTGCATCCGTGTGAGAATAAAAATTCGTCATTTTTGGGAATTTAATTACGCACGTCGCTCCTGTTTTGAAGAAACCTTGAATAAATCTCATCGCAATTAAAGCGATGTCGATCTGCATGGTTGCTCAAATATAAACCTGTTATATACTTAAATATAAACCTCGAAATAACGTCGCAAAGTAGCGTGGTAATTTTATGCGATAATAAATGTGATTCGATCGATTATGCCGTTCGCCACGATAATACATGCAAGCGTATATATAATTGCACTAGCGTGATTTAACTTATGCATGAATTCTAATACATCGGTTAGCATGACAATGCGTAAACCTGGTTTTACATTTGTAACTTTGCTCGAGCCTTGTATATTTATTTCTTTTTCGGCGGGTCTTCGAGACTTTTCGAAGCCTTCCGGCACGGTGGACGTTGGAAGAAGGAGCACCATAAAGTAACTGAATTTTACGGCTTCATAATTTCAAGAAAATCTTAATCACGTGCTAGGATACCCGTCATTTACGACGCGACGTGGCTATCTTTCATTCTTTCGTGTAATTACGTAACGAAGAATTCAGACTCTTCTGAATTCTTGACCAGTTATTACTAATGTTGAAATTTTTTCGCTAATCTGAACCTTTCTTTTCATAGATCGGACGCAATAATAATAATAATACTACTATTATTATTAAACACATAAAATGAATACTCATAAAGAAAGAAATTCGTAAGAACTATTTTTTTAATCCCTATGTATACCTCTGTTAAATTAATAATTTTTGCTAAGTTTTAACGGCTAGAAGTGATAAAAGTAGAACAACCTTCTCCACTAAAAAAACATTTTGAACATATTTCAATATTTATCTTACAATTAGTTTGAAAGATATTTTACTTGTTGTATTTGTCGTACTTATAAGTTATTTGTTAATAAAATTTTATCACAGTTACATTTACGTTCTTCCAACTAAGTTGTCTTATTATAAAAGCGTAAAGTAGCACACAAGTCTGATATAAAGGTGTTGAATCGAACTTCAATTTTAACATATAGGCAGTTCGTAAAACTCGTTAGGGTAGCTAACGATTCGAAAAGAAGAAGCCAGCTTGCGCGGGGGTTGGAAGACGAATTCGTTGTCAAATTGTCTAACAGCGGGATGGCGGTTATTATCAAGATGGTATAGTCCGGTTGTGTGCGCTATGTATCGTCGGAGGCAGCGATCATCTTTTCTCGGCGCGCACGCTGCCGGGGCGCACTCGATTTATCGCTGAAAACGATCTCGGACGTGTTCCTGCGCTTCCCATCCGAGCATCTAGCATCATTTCGGAGTTGTTAACGAGGGCCAAAGGGGCATCGCTCTTTCGCGTGGTTAATGCAGGATCGACCGAAATTAATTCGATCGTCAGTCCCAAAAACGGCGGCGCTCGATAATTATTCTCCACGGTAAATCTCTCGATGACCTTACCTAATTCGATTGTCAATTCGAAAACCGGGGTTCTTTGATAACCAAATTAGTTCTTTCAGGAAGAACGTTACTCCGAACTTCTCTTGCTTTAACGGAATAGAAAACACACTTGAACGTACTAGTACAATTTTATAAAAGTATTCTATCGTTTTTAAAGATATATAATATATTAAGCAAACGAAAATATATGGCTCTAATATTTTTCTATACACATATATACTTGCATTAAAAAAAAGAAAAAATTGCACGTGCAGTAAATTTATTTTTTATGTCATAGGAATAAAGAGAGGAACGATATCATTCAGGTCAATGCATATACAAAATGCTATTTTCATTTTAATAAGTTACATTTTCCCATGTTTCTAATGCAGTACGCTTAACTTAAAATGTTGCAAGTTGTGACTTAATCAATGCTAATATAAGATTTTAATACAATTTACAAAGAAATCATGAATGCAGAGCGAGTCGATTGACTTTGTCGGTCATTGTAGATCGGGAATAGCGGCAAGATCGATTTTCGAAATGGCAGAGTAGATTGAAACACGTCCGCCAATAAGATCCGGATGTATTTATCGAGGATTGAAGGATAGAGGATCTATGAGATCGGAGAGACATAGAAAGAAAAAAGGAGGGGGAGAGAGAGAGAGAGAGAGATGTATATCGATCTAACATTGAGACCGTGCGCGCAACAGTGCATTTTACAAATAGGGTACATAAAGGGAAGGAATGGACCCCCATTATTTCCTATCCAAACGAGTCCCTCTAGAGTCGGTCCCTCATCCTTGCGACTTTCGATGAATCGGGCGCGTTTATCATTCGCGATCGCAGTTTAAATCTACAACGGCACCCCGACAAAAATTTTCGTCGAAATCTAACGTCATCCCCTGACGATTTCGATGTAAGACCAGCGGTGCTATCGATATCTGTTTTCGAAATTACAAGTATTAGATTTAAGTATTATTTCTTATGCACGAAAATTTATAGAGTTACAATTAAAGATTATGTGTGTATTTCGTATATTTCTTTATTTATCAAAACAACCAGTAATAAACAGTAAAATCAAATATGTATATGGTAGATATTTGAAGTACACGAGGTAGTAATGAGCAGAACAAGTACTTGCAAAGAAATTTGCAATATTATTAAAGGGATTATGGCAGTCCAAATTTTCTATACGAGTACAATTCTTTGTGAGAAGAGATCTTTTCTTTCTGTCTTTCAGTCTTTGAGAGATTTCTAGCAAGGACATGAAACGAATTTAAAGAGCTCCCAAATATTAAAACGCCGGTATCGTAACAAAGTAACGTTTAGTATTGCAAACGCTATTCGTCACACTTCGATCTTTATGCGGCCCATTACCCAGGATAGAACGCGATTAACTCAACGTAAGTGTATCGTATCAATTTTCACGGCGCTATCGAAAGAGGAGCGCCCGCGCCGCGGCGGTCGCCGCGACGGGAAGATCGATCGGCGTTATGGGTGATCGTTCGATCAGACGTGGTGCATTCGATACCTGCCCCGATATCCGCGTCGTCGGCGAACGTCGGCCGCGTTCGCCACGGGTGCCGAAAAAAAGAGGACCGGACGGGCGCACGCACGTACGCATGCACGCATGCATGCATGCACGCACGCATTCACGCACGCACGCACTCACACGCGTGCCCGTGGTCTCGGAAGCGAGCGAAAGAGGGAGAAAGATGGGGAATCCTGCTCGAGATGAGACGAGAATGACCGGGGGCAGCGCACGCGAGTCCGTAATGATACGCCGAAAGGAGGGATAGAGCTCGCGACCAGCTCGATGGAAAAAGAGAGTGGACACTCTCTGGCGCGAGCGAGCGGAATTTCGCGTGCAGAATTACGTACTCGCCAGTGTTGAACCGATCAGATCGGGGAATCGCCCCGAAAAAACAAGCCCAAAGTTCTCAAAAGCTATTTACAGAAATAAAAAAAATAATATGAAGTAAAAATTAAAACTATATACGGATAAAAATATATAGATAACTATAGATTTTATTAAGTTTTTAAAATATTAATACGCTTGTTATTCAATATTATTGTCATTTGTGGAAGATTCTACAAAAATTTTGTGGGCTCCAAAGAAAATCAATTCGACCCTGCGTCTCGCGTCACTGACCGCCAACGTGATGGGGGAAAAAAACGTTTTCAATTTACGGCTGTGGTAAATTAGAAGTATTCTGGCCGCTCTCAAAGAAGCACTCTACGGCTTTACTATTCGGCATTGTATCCTCTCGTCCATAATAGTAACAATTCTCGCTAAAGTAGATTGTGGCCGTTAATGGAAGCGGGATTGATCGCTGAAGCGTAGATTATTTTGTCGATCCAAAAGACGAAGCTCGACGGAGTCGACGTCTTCGCGAATTCAATGGATTCACTGTTGTAAAATCAATCAATTGTCTCCAGAAAGCCGCAAAATCTTCGTCGAAAGCCACGCGATTCGAAAAAGGGCGTCTTTGATCTCTTTAAGGGAACGAGTTGGGGGATATATCGTTGTAACAGGATCGCGGCAATCAATTTAGCTTCAACGTCTTCGATCGCGCGCCCTGATCGATCATTCACTCGTGTGAAAGCTTTTCGGACGCGACGGGGAAATCGCCCGCCGGCAAAATTCATTTCATCCTTTCGCTCGACTTTCTGCAGCCATATGAGGATGCACTCGTCACGTCGATTTCGATGCGGTTAATGTGTATCAGTCAGTCAGACATGAATGGCGTTGCACTCGCTCGCTTATTAGATCGCGTCGCATGTAGGTGCAATCGTTTATTACGCTGCACAACGTATTATTCAAAATATGAAAGAATAAAATCTTTAAGGAGACTGGTAGGACCGATAGAACTTGAGGCAATGCGTCTTGTTGAGAAATTGTGTGCGTTAAATACGATGGTTACCATCAATGATCATTTACGATTTTCTGGAATAACGGCTCGAGAAAATTTTCAGGTATTCGTCGATGATCACGCGAGAAAGGGGCACCGTTGGGATGGGTGCATATGCAGTCGCACATTGTATCGCGCCGGAATTACATACACGGCGTACAAATTGTCGACGGATAAACGAAGATAATTTGACTCTCTCAGGGAAGTCGTCAATTATCATAATTCCGCGAATGCTACAATTTCCAAATGCAAGTTGCAAACGGCAACGTTTCAGCGGGATCCGAAGCGGGAATGCGTATGTACATGACCTGTTCTTTCTCGGTCGGAACGCTGCGCGCCGCTGTGCGTCAAAAGGGCGGGGAGGAGATGTAACGAAGGGTAACACGTGATAAGGGGGAGAGGCGCGTACATACGTGTTCTCCATTTGTTACAGATTCCGCTCTCTCAACAAGCAGAAAATGCGCTGCGAACGTAATTACGCGTCGTCGGCAGGCAACGTTCGATGGGTTAATGCGGCCGCGCGATATTAAAGTATTTATCGCGTGCAAGAGGTAGAGACAAGATGTAATTTCACGTCGGACGCCATGCGCGTAACGCCTCGCGTCAGGCAGTCCTGTTTTTGCAGATCTTAAATTCCACGTTGTTGTGTTTTCGGCCGAGCGCCGCCTTTATCACAAATTGGATTCCGCGTGAAGAGTCGGAGAGAGCAGAGAGAGAGAGAGAGAGAGAAAGCGAGAAAGAGCGAATCTTCGCTAGGCGAAGAAGAGGTAGCAATTTATTTGACCGTTCAGGTAGCAATTTATACCTACCTGTATCTCTTCCCTCGCGACAACGGACGACAAGTAAAACATTTGTGTTGAAAATTTCGCGAGCAGGACGAAGTTGGGTAGCAGTAAAAGTTATCGTAATTCATGTAATGCGCCGGATAACTGTGGAAGGTACGAAGGAAGCACGCGGGCGCGAGAGATGATGCAGCTTCGGTAAATTATCGGGAGATAAACGTGGCCGGTAATTTAGCGCGACTTTGCCAATTACCGCGCTTCTAAGAATGCCGCAATTTTGATACGCGTGCGTGCGGTTGCGGTCGCGTTCTTAATGGACCAACGTGTCCACAACCAGTTTCGTGAATGAAACAGTATTGCGGGATGGACGAAAAGAAAGAAAAAAACGAGCAACATGAGCGAAGATATCGGCAGAGACAAAGAGATAACTGACGGTCTCTCAGCCGATTTCCGATACTGTGTTTTTTAGCGATCGAAAGAATTGTATGTACGAGTGTAACGCAATTGCGTGCTACGGAAAATGTAATTGTACTGGTACAAGATTCCTGGGTAAGCAAAATACAACACTGACGCACTTAACATACATGACTTTGAAACATATCGTTATTTTCCATTCAATAGATCGAATATGAAACATTAGCACCGGTTTGCGCCGGTCATGACTGTCATTTTAAAAATTTAAGAAAATTTATGCAAAATTATTCGTCGTATTTGCGTCATGACTGAATACAATTGAAATACAATAAAATCGTTGAATTTAATTATGATGTATAATTGTAAACAGAGACCAAATGCTAATTAAATAAAAAAAATGCGTTGTATTTTTTTTATTGGTTTGAAAAACAAGATTCGATATTTGCTGATATATTTACGTTTATGAAACGCCATAATGCTTTCTTTTTAATAAGATTCTTTTTAATAAATTCCTATTTAAATAAAATATGTATTATAATACTAACTTCAGTTTCGTAAAAGAAGTGTGGAAAACTCACTAGATTGAAAGAATGCAAGTCAATGATTAAGCTGTTTTTTTTTTTTTTAAAATAAAGTATTATTTCGATATTGTGCAATTTTTTTTAATTTGACAAATACATTGTTTATACCAACTTAATAAATTGAGAAACGGTATGATCTCTAGCACAACCTAAATTTACATGTTACATACATACTTACAAAATAATCTTACGACCTCATAATCGTTAATTGCTATAGGCATTGATTTTCGGAACGTATATCTCGAGCGATCTAATTTCCGATTCGCGCATCATATATTACACTAGGTATGTGTCGCATATTTATTATATAACTCATGCGGCATGGCATTTACCGAGTTCTCACTTTCCCGTCCATCCCGACGTACGCGATCCCTTCTTCGGCGGGCAACACTGTTGCAGTCGGTGGAGTCGGTGCAAGGCGCGCGCGGCGCGCACGCACGTCGAGAAAATAAAACACCGCCACTGCCCCGGGAGCGCATTTCACGATACGCCGCTCTGCCCGAGAAAGGGATCGACCACACGGCGGGTTGGACAAAGATGAAGAACCCGAGTTCGGTGGGAACCCAAGAAGTTGCTGCCGGTCCCGCTGCCGTTGCCGCTCCTAGCGATGGGAACCAATCGCGCTCGACCACTTGACTCCTAGTTTTTTTTAACGGAAAGTTTGAAACGACACACCGGACATTACCGCCGCGTTTACTCTCGATTACTTAATCTATTTAAGATTAATAACTTTTTCTGTTTCTCCAAAGAAACGAGTGTTTATTAAGAACCCGGCGCTAAAATGATTGAGACACTTTCGAGTTATAGCTTCAATAAGAAAATGAAAATAATAATAATAATTCTTCAAATGTTAATTTAATACTTTTGCTTTACCTGATATATTAATTTAATACATTTAGCGTTTTAACAATTATTATCACTATCAATTTATATATACAAATTTGTATAGAAGTTACTAAACAAAAGTCATTTTTGAATGGTCTGTTGCTAACTATATATATAGAGCATCGAACTTTTCGCTTGCTATGTTAAAGTCTAAAGGCTAAAGTTTCCTTCGCACCTGATTACTGGGAGCGGTAAAAAATAGCGGCGTGTAGAGCGTAGTCCTAAATTTACTCGCGCCGAAGCTCGTTTCTCTTCACAACCACAATGTATTAAGTAACAATTACCGACCGCAAGCGCACAGCATCAATGTGCGATCCTCTCACTCTCGCTGCATATCATCGGCAAAAAATGTATTATTCCGTCAATTACGTAAGATTCGAGTGTCGATTCGCAATTGCCACGTATCTTGCCGTCGCTGTAGAAACAAGAGTGGATGATCGGACGGGCTGCACCCATCCCATACGATTATCTCGGCTATTATAAACAGACTCTAAAAGAAGCAACTCGAAGTGATGAGAAAGGGGAATCGCGCGAGCGCCCCGAAGAGATCAGGAGAAGACGAAGAAGAGATTCTCTTTTGAAAGGGGGTGGAAGTGATGTGAGATAGCCATCGGCATTCCGTGGAAGGAAAGCGCAGGAAGATGGCGGGAATGGCGGGAAGATGAGAAGAAGAGAAAGAGAGAAAGAGAGAAAGAGAGAAAGATGAAGCCTCGAGATAGAGCGAACGTGGCGGTCGCGTGGCCGGCAGAGGCGCGGGCGCGCGCGTGTGCACGAGAGACTCATCACGATGTTTATTCCGTTGCAGTTGGGTAGTTTATCAGCCGGTATATCGAAACTCATTTCGACAAACGGGAGAGTTGCCCTCCACCAACATTAGTAATACCATGACATTTCTCAGTTAATTCAATGTATGGTTCAATTTCACACTAATTGCATTCTTCGACATCTCACTCTTCGTCTTTCCATTCGCGCGTCGCGTGCAGTGTCCCAAAAATATGTGGCACACATAATCACCAGGGGATTCCAGCGCTTTCGTCTATAAATTTTGTGAACAAAAATTATGGGACCGTTTTTCTCTAGCGACATTTATGTCTCATCTAAATTGGATTTAAATAAGAGGGAGCTTTTATCTTGCTTTTATCGTGCACCAATCTCTTCTTTAATTTCACTGTCTCTCGTTTAATCATAGCCGGAGCAGAAATAATGCTCTTGATATCATTATAAAATACTTGTTTTGATATTCGGTTCAAGTATACGACGATATAAAATATATTGGCGACCTCTCTTTTTTTTGCATCGTCGAGAAGGAATGTCGTGGCTCCTTCGGCTTCTAGGTCGTGGGCGTTTTTCTTCCCGTTCGACATCTCCTCTTTGCAAAGTTACCATGTACTCGTAAAGATTGAGGACAACGTTAAACTCGTATAAAAATTAATCACCAAAGTCGTCCGGTTCGCAATACCTAGGCGGCGTGCTTTTAAAGAGATGCCATAGAATCCGTAAACTTTGCTTGGGAGATTACTTCCTGCTCGCGATACCGATACAATTTACGCGCGATGGCAGCAAAGCGAGTCTAACGAGAATATTACCAATTTTTGTAGTGATGTATCAAGCGATGAAAAAGACAGACGCAGGCGGGAGATAACGATCCGACTTTTTTGTTACTCGTAATACGAGGCGATTTGACGAGTCGTAATTACCGGCGACATCTTCATTATCGCACTCACAAGAATCGACCCGTGGATCTTAAGTATCTCCATGAAAATAATATATACGTGTATATACGGCAGACGCTTTTTCGCGAGATCGTAATAGCGTTTTAAATCCCTTCGGGAGCGCTCGTCGTGCTTATTTCCAAGGTCAACTCGGTGCTCCCGGGTGTAATTTCGATTTTTAATGCCCGTTGCAGCCTAAGGTGCGCCGAATGTTCGTCGAGGTCTCGTTACTGGGACCTAACTCGCCGGGATCGCCGTTGTTTATCCATGCACACGCGCGCCGCGCACGCACTCGCCGCGCGCGAACGTATAAGTTCGAAGGACGAAAAAAGGCATCGGACCGCGGCGTTTGTTCCGCTCGGGCCCCGAAATGATTGGGAGCACTCGGCTCGGTTTGTAGGTTCGTATGCCACGGGGCCAGTAGGCTCCCGTCGACAGGCCGTGAGCACGTGTGTGCGTCCGACTGGGTCCGCGAGCACGAGCCGCGCTTCGGTTTTAATTCGCGTTGATCCAAATTGCGTACCGGGGTCATTGGACGGAGATGAAGCATAAGAATAATGTCAGCTTTCAATAAGTAACTCCTTTTTCTATCGCCGTATAATTCCTATACTCATATTGAATGAATATTCTTATTTTGTTTTTTTCAAAAAAATTTTTTTAAATGAGAAAAAAACACGAACATATATCACAAATAAAAAAAAAGTTTTACAAAAAATATTTTTATACTTAGGATATTATAACATCAATTTATTTATTATAATTAGTATTTTTTTCCTTTCGTTCCACACGCACGCACGCACGCACGCACGTACGCACGTACGCGCACTCTCTTTTTCTCTCTTCATTTTCCTATTTCTATTTTACTCTTTTTCTCTCTTCTCTCACTTTTCGTCGTTTTTCTTCTCGTTCTCTTTTGCTCCCTCCTTATCTTGTTCTATCTTCTTTCTTCAGCTTTCTCTTTCTCACATTAATAATTGCACCGTCGAAACCTGTCCGGTTTATACTCGGCCGGAGTGCAAAGGGAGGAGTAGCACGCGGACCTGCTCGTTGCCGCTCGTCTGAGGTACTGGTAATTGTCGGAGCCTCTCTTTCGGGTCCTCGTTAGATCCGCTCCGTTTGGCTCGTCGTGGGTCCGCTGTTGCTGGAGAGCTCCGATACCACACAGATCGACCGCAACACTCCGCGCCGGTTTCACCGCCGAAATTCGCTCGGAATTGGTTCAGCTTATTCGGCTTGACCGCCGAAAATCGAGCACGTGCTTTCTACGAGGGCCGTACATGACTGTCCAGTCGAGACACAGAATTTTGAATTACATTGCGTAAATCCGACCACCGCACGTGTGTGTATGTGTGTGTGCGTGTGTGCAGGATGTTCGAAAAATCATTGATATTGCACGTAAAACTCTTTCCGTGAAATTACCTGCTCTTATTTGTGTCACTTTAGAAAAACTTATACCAGGTTTTCATATTGGTTTTATGTTATTCTAACAATCACATTTTTATTCATATTCTCATTTTTTATTCAGATTGTAATTTTTAGTTACTTAGATATGTCAGTAATTTTTTTTGGTATATATAAAATTATATACTTTACTAAAGATGATCTCTATTTAGATTTGCATCTACTTTATCGATAACATTTGCACGAAGTTATAAAATATAGAGAAACTGTCTTCATCTATTATATTTAAGGTTTAGTTAATCGAAATTCCAAAACCTGTCCCCAGATTTTTATATCGTTTTGTCCCTTCTGTGATTCAATAGGTGTATATATCGATACGGGCGCGTGCGGACGTTGTCCTCAGTCTCCAACGTTCATCTTCAATTCTCCAATAATTTCTTACGGGAGTCCCCCATTTGTTCGAGAACGATTCAAGGCCTCTCGGCAAAATCATAGGTGACATTATGCCAGTCGAGCCGAGGGCGTGATTTCGGCAAAGTGGCCAGAAAAATAGCATACCGATCTCGCATTCTATTGAATCCGGACCACAAGCGGTCGGTAATTCCGCGGGTCGGGTCATCTCTCATCTCGCCTCTTCGCGCCCGTTCCGCATTACAATTTCTCCGGCGAGCCACTAGCTCCCTTCCTCTGTATGCCCATGTCTCTCTCGCAGGGGGGTGACAAAGAGTCGCTGTCGAAGAAAGAGAATGGCAGACTGTATGGCGACGGTCAATGTCGAGGCGTGAGACCCCGGGACACCATGGATTGTCCTCGGAAGAAAACGCGAATACTGAATGGGGAAGAATGGTGGCCAAACGAGGCGAAGTTAGTCGACCCTACTGCGGTTGCACCGACGACGGTGATATGGAAACGGTGCGGCGCGCGGCGCGGCGGCGAAGATCGACGAGGATTTCTCGTCATAAAAACGCCCCTCCTGGCGGCTCAGAAAAATCGCGGCTCGGGGTACTGCGATAATATTTTTCTAGGATCCTAGAAAAACTCGATACTCGCGTTTGCAGCCACCGGGACGGCGATCCATCCTTCGATCTCATCTTCCCCGGCCACCGTTCTTCTCTCGCGGTCGGATTACCGAGGCACGAATTGTAACCGTGAAAGGATCCGATTCGAGAACGGATACGTCCTCGAGCTTGTCTGTTTGTCTTCTCATTCAACTGCGTGCCGCGTTGAGTTTTCCTTTTTTGAGACACCATTACAGTTTCCTTATACCGCTTCACGAGCGATAGGAACGCTTGTTTTGTTAATGAACCGATATCTTCGTGGCAATTTCAATTTCCGATCCATTGATCCGTAAATTCGTACAAAGACAAGTCATACAAAGAATCTAGTTGCAAGTCCTCCATTTTGTTTTGTTGATTTCGCTATATATATCCACAGAATATATATAATTCATGCTAATTGTATACTAATTAACATATACCAGAGGCGTATAGGACGACCTCGGAAGATAAGACCGATAAAAGGATAAGCAATAATGAGTGGTAAACGTGTTGCAACCGCGTCGGTTGATCAGGTAACACGCACCGATCGGCAAATGAGAGCATCTCGCACGTTCGGCTAATGAATAATTTTAGTATACTAACGAAAATAGTCAGCGGCGCGCAGCATCGCCGAATCCTTTAATCAAGTCGTTACGCTTTCCGCACGATGCCGACATGCAGGATGATCCGTTCGTGGTTTCGACACGTGTCCGTGCGCGATAAACGAAGGATGATCGCGCTAGTCTGGCAAAGGAGAGGGAGAAAGATAGATGGAAAATGAGAGAAGAGAGAGAAAGAGAGAGGGAGAAAGAAAGAGGAGCTCGTCGCGAATCGCCGCGTGTTGTTGCCGGGATATAAAGATCTTCTTAATTCGCATGAGGAGCCGGCTTCCGTGCTTTTTTAATCCACGTGGACTTTTTGCGGGGTCCCTGCACCCGGTGGTGCCTACCAACGTCGCTCGCAACGTGTATATTTAGGCTAGCATTAGTCCGTCCCGGCTCCTAGGCGGCTGCTTATTAACTCTTCTTCGGCATATTGCCTCCCATAATGCGACCAACAACTGCAACGCCTCCCCTATGTTTGCCTCCTTTTTGCCTACCGCTGCCTTCCTTTGGGTGCGGCGAGGGGTTCCTAATTCTACGATATCGCATCGCGACTAATTCGCAGCCGTGATTGGCAATGATGACCACGATGGATCTTTGGCCGTCGCGATGAGCATGTAGATGATTAAAATACATAACGACGAAAGTTTTTTTTCGATTGTGAATTTTTTGCGATCACTTTGAAACGACCACGTTGTCATGATTAAATTAATAGTGCGAAGTTTAATGTTACTGAATGCAGCCTTGTCCTGAAGTTTATACTAGCGCCAGCATGTTACGTCATTCGAACACAATCGGCCTCCAGTCGGAATCGAGATACAGTCGTGAACGAAAGTTAGTTCGGCAAATATTTGTCACTTCCGGTTCTGGAGCTCTCTCACAGAGACTAGTTGAATTCTATTCTAGAAGAGATTGGTTTCTTTAGCAAATATAACAAATCTAATAAAAATTATTGGAAAGAAGAGAGAGGAAAGGAAAAGAAAATTTTTTTAGTTAAAATTGTCTAATCTTTAATTATACCTTAACTAACTCTTTCTTTCAATTAAAAGTTAACTTTAGTCAATAATAGACTTTACACTTTAAAGAATTGTTTCTATTCCTAAACGTGCGACTAAATACTTAAAGAAATATATATCGTGCATTTTTAACTTTTATTACGTATCCAAAGTTCGTTAAAATTAGAAGGAGACATTTATATTTCTTTGTTAGAGATTTATCTGACTTTTTAATTTTTTTTCCTCTGAAGTTCACCAGGTGGTCTGAAGATGCAGGACTTCTTGCGGCTGCTCTCGATGATGCGTTTGCTTCATATCGAAGAGCACTGATCAATAAGGGATGATAAGGCGGGCAGGATACAAAGCGTAAACAATCGTTTTTTGGCAAAGTCACATTGTGCCCATCCGTCGTTTTCGTTGTTGCATCGATGAGCGATTAGAAAGTAATTAGCGCCCCGATAATTGCCAATCTTTAGATCAAACCCCTGCGGTTCCTACTCATCTCGTACCGGATGTTCAATACCTCGGAGTAGGGATCTATTGTTTTCCATTGAGCACTTTCTCACGTTGCTAAGCGTTGCCATTAACATCTTTCGTTACTATAAAAAATTCATTTGCTATGACGATATGCACAACGTTGCTCCGGTTATAAAATTACTTTTATCCTGAGATTGCTTTGCTCACAAGACTTGTTCTTCTTCTTTCTAGAGCGATTGAGTCGCGAATCTTATCTGCTGACAGCCAAAATAACAATGAAATCGCTGTATCTCACTCTCATTCTCGTTTCGGACAATTTCAGGCAAGATAAATATTTTAAGAAAAACCAAATCGGTTTGCATACCGGTCGCAAAGCCACAGGCGGTCTCGTGCAACGATCTTGTGACCAAGGACGCAACATTGTAACACTGTATCTCTGTTTTCCTTCAAACAAATCCCAGAGTGCCTCGAGACTGTCGCATGCAATCGTCTGTGAGAATCGCAGACGGATGGATTTACTTGGCTAAGCACACATTGCATTATGTTCTCCTCGGTTAATGTACAGGCTAACGAGGCCGGGATATGGTTTTTCCGCGACAAAGGCGTAGGTTACATAGTGACGGCGCGAGAAGAAAAAGGGAAAAGGGAAAAGGGGGGAGGGAGGACATTCATGCGTGGCCGTCTCTCCCGGTACTACCACCAGCGAAATGAAAGGGAAGGCACGGTAATTGAAGTTAAACGAGATAGCCGGCCATTCATGGGTTACGGGATCGTGACAATGAAGCTGGCTCTTGGTTGAACGGACGCCTCGGGCGACAGACAATGGCTCCGCTGGAGTTTACACCGCGTCGAGGAGTTATGCCGTAATATTGTGGCCGTCCTGGTAGTTTTCTGCCGATGTCGATGAAGGTACCGCGTGAAGTTCTTCGAGGCTCGTCGTTCACAAAGTCGCCTGGCCGATTCATGCTGCAGTTTCGCCCCGACCTCAGTTCGTTCACCGCGCGGAGCTGAAGTTCAGAAAGAAATGCTTTGACAGTGATTTTCGTCACGTTCTTAGGAACTGATCAATCTATTGCGAGGGATTTATATAGAAAACGGATTAAGTTGCAATCTTTGAGGAATTTTAAAATGCGTTTTTTTTTTATTAAAATATATAAGAAATATATAAGATTAGCGATAAAGTTATAATAATCGTAGAAAATAAAGATATACGGAAATCTTTAATTTTTAGAAGCACTTTGCCCTTACAATCATATCTTTCTTCTCAAATCTGAAATAAAAGATTAGATTTAACTTGCAATTAGCATCATTTGCAAAGAAATATATTTCTTATATCATTATATAGTTGTTAGAATCTGCGCATATCGCGTATCTTTAATCGATAAGAGGAATGTACAAAATCAATTTGTGATCGATTTATACTGGAAAAGTACGGTTTACCTATCTGGCATTTTTTTCAACCATGTAACGAACCAATACTCTTGCATAAACATCGATACTTATTCATCGTTACAATGCGTGCAGTGAAATCATGTAAATGCGAATCGGATTAATAATACAAATGTGAAACAGGCGGATAGTATATGAGTATATGCATGCACGCCAGGAAGATGCATTATTCCTTCCACTGTTTTAAAAGTCATAAAAGAGAGAACCAAGAGAGCCGAGAGCGCTAAGAGTAGAGATGACCTAAGATATCATACCTTCTTCGTCGCGAGCAGATTTTTCCACAGATCAGTTATGACACCGAACGAAGGATTACAAAATTGATTTTCTTGTTCTCAGTGGTGGCCAGAGAGATCTCCCGTTGCGATCTCCTGGAAGCTGTAAACTCACTGCGACGCCGAGATTGAAATCTTGAATCTTTCACAACTCTTTCCTGCTTATCGTCGAAACAAAAGTGAGATTCGTGGAGAGCGCGCAGCGGCTGATCGTATTTTGGGGAAATAATCGATGATCCTACGCGAAAGACATCGGTCCGGACGCTCAGGAGGAGCGGACTCTCTGTCGTTTTCTTATTTATCATATAAAGGAGCTCTCATATATTTTCAAATAGTCGAACCTGTTTCTCGTTAACACCCCGCGTATCTCATGTGTCGCACGTTGTAGACAAGATAGATAGAGACATCTGAAGAGAGAGTCGAGTCAAGATAATAACTCTTTCCATGCCGATGTTCTATATACAGAAATTTAACTAGAAACAAAACTAGATAATAAAACTAATTATGCATTTAAATGTATAGATATATAGGCGTACATATTACTTTTACTATTAGATACATATATCACATATATATTTTTGAATTGTTGACTTTTTTATCTGTCGATTAATTAAATACGTTGAAAAGTATTATCGCGAAAAAATTATTATATTATACTTGAATTCGTCGTGACGATGCAAGTAAGCGCATCAACGTGAGATCGTAGACGTCTTAATGGCAGCCAGGACGACTGCTGGGCGGGTTTGCCGAGAGCGATTGGCGCGCGATCGTTGATTTCATCCCGGGCGGTATCTCACTCCCCCATCTTCTGCGGTCGCACGTGAATTCTTCCCTGAAGAGAACGCAACATCCAAAACGCGTTTCCCGGGACGCTATTCGGCCGGGCACTACGACCACCCACGACACTCGAATGTGGCGAATCCGTGAGACGCGAGCGGGCACGAGTTCTCCCGTTTCACTTTTTTTTTCTCTTCTCGTCCTTCACTCGACACGACATCTCCCCGGATCCTCATCTCGGGCTCGAGAAGCCTCGCTTGAATGACTAAATGGAATCGAAGTGAAATGGAACGACCGCCCGTGTGTCATTCACATTCGTGTGTCACGTCTCGCTTCTCGTGGCTCCCGAAAAGCCGGTCCGGAACGATGATTCCTGGCGACGAAACGCGACGGTGCCGATGACTTTCGTGACTTAAGCCTTTCTGGCTGTCATGCGGCCATAATTATGCTAAGAGAACTGAATACTCTTTCTCGCTGAATGACTTGGCAGCAGTCGGACGAATGCGCGGGTTAAATTGTCTCTATTACTGACACAGCATATTATTTTATTATCATGCCACATTAATGTATGCATGCGTGTATTCGCATAATTTGATATCTTTAATGGCTACTGATCACGAATTTAGTAATATATAGGTGTTAACAAATAACATTACCTGCATATACACATTATATCATTTGAACAGCGTGTTTATTCTAAAAATTATGTATATATGCTGTGCAAATCCAATTTTTAAGCATTAGAAATTTTAATGAAACGTCGATGTCGATGATCGTAAATTAATAATGTTCGTGGGAGAGCATTAGAAATTCTCTTCTTGAGAGTCTCTTGACTAATCAATGATTAATCAATGATTATTACGATTATTATGTTTACTATCTATACGTAATCTCGTAAGATATTTGGACATCTTTTTCGTAGCAATTTGTGAAAGGGTTAATAGTTCGCGCGGGGTGTTCCTCCGTCATCTTTTCGCCCATTACCCCGTGGCATCTCTTATTACGTATGGAGCGGTGTGCGGAGTGTGCGTCCGGAAGCAAAATCGAAGAAAACGATACCACGCCGGGGTGGTATAATGCTTTCCATGGCACAGCCCCCGGCGTCCTTTCTCACACTCTCTCTTTCTAACGGAACAGAACGTGGTACAGCGCATCGGAACGCGCCGGATCCCGACTGACCTGTGGAAGAGTTGGAAAGGAAACTTGCCTCTAATTATCCTGTTGGGGCCATATAGTAGCCGCGTGAATGCACGCGTGCGCTGCGCCACGTACGTGAGTGCGTGCGTGCATTCGTGCGTTCGTGCGTGCGTGCGTGCGTGCGTACGGGTATAACGCTGACGCGCGATCGAGAGGAGGACCGGACTTCAAGGAGAAGGGCGGCAACAGAATATATTATAGACTCGTTCCTTTCGACTTGCGCCGCGCCGGGCTGAAATCTCGCTCTGGGTTTCGTGTTAACTTAAGTGTCCCTGAAACGGACTTTGTGGGAGAGCGCGCCGTACGTATGCCGCATACACGCGGTTGCCTCTTCTTCCAGTTGACCTCTTAACGGTCAATCTTTTTTTCCCTTTTTTTACGCGATCCATCCGGAAGTGGATTATGGATGATACGAATTATTTCGTACTATCGGTCTGCGTTCTCAAGGGTGAGCAAATGGTCACATCGCGGAGTCAGAGCAAATCGCAACGTTGAAAAATCAACAACGTAGACAGGAAATTGCGAGGAGTATTATTGATTTTTACGCGACAGTTACGTAGAATATCGTAATTATAATTTTAGTGAATTGAATAATAACAATATATAAGACTATTTATTTTCCCCATTTATTAGAAAATTAAAGTATAGAAAAATTTATTAAATAGAGGTTAATATAAATAACAAATTCCATCAATTCCGCAATGAGAGATTTTAAGTTTCTCGTTTACATGTAGAAAATTATATTAACAAAGTTAAATTTGATAATAAAGAATTATTTGTCGATCTCATGGAACAGCGATATGCACAATAAGTTCCATCCTTGAACTTTAAAATCCAATTTGAAAGAGTCTTTAAAAGGACCTACTATGCAGCAACGAAGACCAGTTGCTAGTTGTTTTTGACGAGGATTCTCACCGGCCAAACGGATCCGGATTCGTCATCGTTTAATTCGTCATTGGGGTAGCTTGCGTCTTTTTAACTTTCGTTGCACCAGTAAAACTGGCCCACAATCCGATCGGCCCCGTATATTCTCTTGAACCTCGATTATCCTTCTTCTTTGCGCTCTCGCACGGTTTGTCGAGATAGATAAGAGAGATAAGAGAATATAAGGGCAGTACACAGTTGTAGTTGCATCAAATCTGCCTCTTGATGTATTAAATCTGAATTATAGTAACTATACTAACAATAAGACACATTTAATAAATTTTAAAAAATTATTATATATGTGACAAAAACCAAGAATAATGAATCTAATATAACTGATTATTAATTTATATATTTTATAAGAGTGATATATTTTGAATGCTCATATGTACAATCGATATATTGTATTTAAAATCCAGATACATTTCTATAGTAAACAGATTATTTTTATTTTTTAATGTATTATTTATATGGTTCGCGGTATTATCCGTATTATGCTAGATTGACGCGTTACATTTTGCAAGTCATTTGTGGCACATCGAAATCTTTAATGCTAATTCAGTCGGTTTGCGGTTTTGAAAATCGTGAGACAGTCAGAGGGGTGTATATATGACGAGAAAATTACTGTTATTCTCACGTATTATGTACTCAGGGAGGACCATAGAGAGAGCGACACTGACAAGAATAATCGAGACTAAACTCTCGACCTTAGACCTTTTTTTTCTATGATATCATCAACTTCTTTGGAAAAAGGAAATAATTTAAAAAATTTCTACTCCTATAATTAATATTAGTATTTTATTCAATTTTATTGAACTGAAAGAAATTGACAGTAGTATACAGTGACATTTTGTTGTTTTTTCTGCACCTGCTGAATTGGATACTAGTAATCGTATGTAATTTACAATGGAATACGGGGTGTACTTAAGATAATAATACACGTATAATTTTGTCACGAATTCAAACAGCGTTTGAAATTATACGTGTATTATTATCTTTACCCGTTTTAATCTTGTCACAGTAAAAAGTATTTACTAAAGTAAAGTGTGTGCTGGTACTTACGAGACTTACTAAAATTACAAATATTGCGAATGCATCAAAAATGCAAAATGTGTAATTACATTGTACCTCTATACATATTCATGATTGATTCTGATCTCTCTTTTTCACCTGGCCCTTCTTTTTCTTCTTGCCTTTAAGATTAAAATTAAGATTATCTGAACTTTTTTACTTCAAAAATGAATAGTTATAAATATATTTTATAAATAAATAGATATCAAATAAGTAGATACCAATAAATTAAAAATATTTTTCAAGGAGTTGGAATTAGGGTAGCTTGATAAATAACAGTCTAGTAAAATTATTTGTAACGTCATTCGTTATATTTAACAAATCGTATTATTACAATGTTTCTTTTATTTATAAGAAGGCACTGCCGATCATGAAACATTGTCGATCGATTCGCTTCGCTCAAGTACACAAGTCTGCTCGATTGTGTGATTCATCCGTTATTCTTTCATACAAAATTTTCGTACATTACATAACTTACGGCGCAGTGTACAAGTGCTGTCAATAGTCAAGTACGCAGGCATTCTGGATATTACTCGGATACCCGCGTATTACTTCGGAACACCAGATTTATTTAAAATGATTAGGAGACAAATGCTAAACAACGAAATAATGTCTCGATTACATCTTTTATGTATGTATACATTTATATCTTTAAGAAAGACAATTCATGAAAAGACACGCCTAATCAGAGAATAATGTTATATTTTAATAAATATAAATAATATATAGCATTACTCTCTGAACATCTTTTTTTTATGGATAATGCTATTCAATTCCTAAAACACATAAGTCTATATGAACATAAATGATCTTAAATATATTGTCATAACATGTATCGCTTCTAGTGTATTATTATTACCAATTTGTGTGTAGTTGAGATACATTGAATAAATATCCATAAAGATAAAGAAATAGGAACTGGACTTAATTTAAATACCGAAGTTCTGTCCAAAAAAGTAACTTAATATAATGTATCCGAATACACATGTAATTTTTTGAATTCGAGATGGGTAGATACTCGGTATAGAGATTACTCGATTCATACTAACAGCACTGTAAATAATTATTACATAATAGTATAACATGATAATTATAATTATCATAATATAAATATAATATTACATAAGTATGTAATAAAGTTATGAAAGAAATGAGTAACATTCTTAATTAATCGAGTACACGGATAACCGGGTAACGTCCGAAATATCCGGATACCTGAATATTGACAGCCCTAACGCTTACATTTGCTGATACAGTCAGTGATTCTATAGAATCGTTACAAATTTTATAGAATTACCGCGAATGAATCACTTTAATATATATACACATTATATATAATTATTATTGTGTAATAATAATATAATGCAATACAATATATAATACAACATAATATATAAATGTAAATGTAATATATATAATATATGATATATAATATATATAAAATTATTATTATAATTGTTTCAATATACACAATAATAATCGTAATACCTGTCGACGGATCTCATTTTAAGGACAACCTCAAATTATTAGTGAACTATTCGTTGACACGTTTCAAATGAAAATTACATGATTTCGAGGGAAATATCTTATAGCATAAATTTCTATGGACTTGTTTTCAATTATTAAGTGAAATCATGTAACTTTTTGTATAATTCAATTTTTCATATTTTACATGTAAAAGTAAGAGAACTGAATGTACTCACGTGAATGTACATGTTATATCTCTACATTTCTTCGGATATATTTATGCGTTTTTCTTGAAACTACGCTTTTGCTTAAAATATTTTATGTGTTACGCGATAAATAGTTAAAAAATAATTTGAGAACGTTAAGATGGGTGAGCCATCCTGAATAAATAATTGTATAGACACGCCCTATCTTATAGGTTTACTTTTGGATAATGAAATACGAGAAAATATTTTTGCCGTAATAAATTATGAAATAGAAAAATAACATAATTAGAAATTGCAATGTATTTGTCATGTACTTTTGAAGTACCACTTCTAATTGACGTTTTAAAATTATTCGATATTAATGCGACACATAATTCTAGAGATAATATATTTTCAAAGGTCTTTCGCATTTGTACAAAAGAGGCTAACGTATTACACATAGTTTAGACGAAGTGCAAAGTAATATGACTAGATTATAGTTAATGCAACAGCCGCTTTCTTCGTTACCTTTATTTCCCTTGCTCGTATTGTTTTTGTTTTTTGACTCACGCGTGCTTTTGCATTTGGTCTTTGCTGTAACAGAAAATGGGAAGGGATTTATTAGATAATGTAAGGTTTTATATTAAACAAGATAATAAATATAATATAAAGTTAATAGTTTATTGTTACAAAAGGGTCTCGGATCTTATTCGGATGAACCGCGTCTTTTTCGATATTCCGCACGACTCGCTTGGTCGATCTTTTCGCTTTCGAGGCTTTTCAACGACTCGTCGCCCGCCGTTACCGGATCGAACTCTCGCTCGTCGACAAGACAAACATACGCAAGGACAATAACATTACCGATTATAAACACATACAGCCCACTCGAACATGCTTGAACATTCCGCCGATGTGAAGAGAGATAAAGCGTATCACGTTGAGATCCTACAATAAGCGTACCCAATATTATTAATATTATTTCATAAAATGAAATAATGATTTTTATTCGAATAAAGAAATTAATGGAATATATACTGAACGTTATACATGAAACTTTACGCGAATAATGCGACTCAAAGGCGACATTCAATGCTTGCGCTTTCAGTGTGATATCGATTCTTCCGAATAGATCGTGGGTTTCTTGTTGGTAGAGGATGATAAAAAAGAAGTCCTGCAGGTATGCGAGATGGAAGAAGCAGGGGATGATTTCAGGTAAGGGCGGTTTTACTGCAAAGGAGTCCTGCACGCTCTTCGTGGGCAAAAGCGAGAGAAAAAGTGGAAAGGAGTGGAGAAGAGAGAGAGAACGTACCGGTTCAAAAACCGACAAACGAGGGACGGGAATATCTTGAAAGATGCATTCAGGTTAAACGCGGCAGACGAAATCGTCCTCGTGAAAAAGAGAGGTGAAACGGGAGGTGGATAAAGAAAGATGGCGACAGGGGAAAAGTGAGAGATGGGTAAGATTACACACATACAGAGAAATATGACGAGAGATCCGAAAGTTACGTCCGTCAAGATTAGAGCTAAATGCGAAGGAAGGCAATCCTTCTGTATTTGCGAGTCGTTGAGGTCTTTGAACTAGGAAAAGAACTCACGAAGAGTCTTTCTCGAAGAAAATTCTTAAGAAAACTCTTAAGAGTTCTTTGACATATACGCTTGGCTTCGGATTATCATATTCACATATTTTTTATTTGCTACGTTTAATAATTTTAATATTCGAGCAACACTATGATGTGAAAAATTGAAATGATCTTTATGTTATGTCATTTTTATTAAACGACGATGTTTTCGAGCTTACTTTATACAATGTACATATCCAACCGAAAAAAGGTGTTCCCCGGTGATCGGATCGAGCGACTTGGAAACGCCGCTGAAGGACGAGGGGCGGGGTGGAGTCGGGAAAAAAACGGTAGAAGAGGGACCGACACTCACGCACACACGTATGTGCATTAACGTACTGTGAAAGAAATCGCGGTACAAAAGCGTCGCTCTTCGAATGTATACGCGGTGCCCCTCTGAATGGAGTCTGCGATTTGAATGGTTTCAGCGAGGGTTCGTGCGCGCCATTGTGAGGGGGCAAGGTCACAAATTTACTCGGAAATTTTTTTAAGCTTCCCGGTAACGTAGCGAGATATTTCCCGTAGACGGAATATTTGTCAACTGGTGTGAAGGTGGCAAGCACAAAAAAAACTTTTTTGAGAAATTGAGATTCAATATCAATGTATCAATATCAATTATCAATTCTTAAATCAATTGTTCTGAAGTAAATTTTGGCAATAATGTTATCCGAAGAGTTTTATCTAAAGATAATCCAGAAAATTAAAAATATGCTGATTAGAAATTGCAGTGAAGTTACTTTTGATGCAACATCACAAGTGAGATTCACAGTCAATTGAGTCACAAAAAATTTTTGAGTAAGACGACATAAAACTGACATTCACAATTATGACACGCGATGCAACTCTCTAAGGCCGTAAGATCTTGCAATGTGAATGACCGAGTTACAACTACAAAAGAAAAACATCAGATCACGACACTAACCTTCAGAAGAACGCAGGGGCCTAGCCAATCGACATCGATATCTTCACTGACTCTGCTGCCACCAGGAGATGACATCCAACAATTCCTCATCTTCCGGGCTCATCGGTTCGTAATTGTCGTAACTATCGGAATGCGTCGTGTAAAGGGTGCCAGGCGTGCCGTAACCTTGACTTCCGGCCGACGAGGTTTCAGAGACGAAGCTTGGCGTTGGTGAACTTGACGCCTCTGAGCATGTCGTCGGGACAAAAGTCGTTGGACTCGAATTCTGCCTGAGGTGTTGATGCCGAAGGTCAGATGCATGTGGACTACCGTGATGATGGATTTCATTGATGCCACCTCGTAGTCTCAGTTCTGCCGAATTAGAATCGGAACTAACTCCATTTTCGGATGAGTTGGAGGACGTTGAAGAAGTGGACCCGCTGGACTCGGAACTACCGTCGTGCTCCTCCAGAAGACGTTGAAGACTCCTGATGTATTCCACCGCCATCCTCAGGGTTTCCACTTTGGATAGTTTCTTGCTGCCGGCTCTGGATCCTCCATGAGTCCCAGCAGTACTACTTCCCAATGCCTGCGCCACTGTCTGCGGTATGTGTTGTCTCAGAGTAGCGAATCCGTTGTTCACCTGCTTCACCCTGTTGCGTTCACGCGCATTTCGCCTAGCCACCGAGGCGGGCTGATGCGGTACCGTGCCGTAAGGTCCAGTCGCTTGTCCGTAGATCTTGGATCGCTTGCACCCGTGTTGTAGAGTACTGTTATTGGTTGGCATGCTATTAGTGGAGACAATCACGTTGCCGCGATGGGTCTGCGCGCTCGAAGTGGCGTGAAGGCCGTGGTGATGATGCTGCTGCTGCACACTCAGCATGATGGGCAGGATGCTCTCCTCCTTGGACCCCACTAAGGTCATATCACGAATCCCCCCACCACCCGGGAGCAGGAATTGTAGCAGCGCGTGCCAGGCGACCTTCGTGCGACGTACACTGCTCGACGTATCGAAGAGAAACTTTGCCGAGGTGAGGTCGATGCGACTCGTTAACACCTCGTAGTACGCGCGTATCGTGAAAATGAGAAAAAACAGACCAAAAGCGTGTGGTTTACTCGACCGACCGAAAAGAAAAGCGTGGGAAGAAAAATTAATCCGCACCCTCGATGCTCTCGGTACGATTCTGGCTCCCGAAATGCTTAGCCAATGAGGGTTCGGGGCCTTATATAGCCGGGGCGGGCACGCGCCTATCCCCACGCACTCTCGATCTCGGGTCCTAAACCCCCGTCTTCTCCCCTTCCCCCGTTTTACCGGCCCACAGCGCCTCATACCCCCGTGATTCCCCACTACTGCGGTCCCAAAGGCCCTACGCTGCCCGAGATTCTCATCTTCGATCGTCCTAGTACGCCGCTACTATCCTGATCTGTTTACCGATTTACCTTTTGGAGCACGCCGCGCTGTTATCAATATGATAGGACTTATCGTCGGCGTGTGCCGTCAAAGTAGTTGACGAATTGATAAGCTAACGTTAATGCTAGAAAAAGATAAATCGAAAAAGATGTGGCTTATATACTCTTTTTTTTTATTACGTTTGTACATGACTAGACAATTAACTCTTGTGTGTATAAATAGTAATTACATTTTCTTCTATATTTTACTTGTCCCTCTTCATATCCACACAACAAACAAAATGTGCATATGTTACGTGCACTAAAATCTGATTTGGAAAAATGTATCTTGCAAGAAAAAAACAAATAATTTGCTTTTGGACCAAAAATACTGATAAAAAAAATGTACAGGTACGATATTATTGGAAAAAGTTAGAGAGATTATGAAAGGAAAGAGATAGAATACAAATTTTGATACTATAGTTACTATTTTAAAGAACATTTTTACAAATTGTCGTCTACAGATAAGAATTAATTTGCAATCTACACAAAATCTATTTATAAATAATTTCTTAATTAATAGTTGAAGTAAAATAAGGCCCAATGTCTATATATCCAATCGTTTCGCGATTCCCGTGTGAGAAACACTGGCGTGCACATATGAAGGGTCCACATCCCCACCGGCCTCGCGGTGTCTCGGGGATCGAAATTTGAACAGTTACCGGGAGAAAGAAAAGCTGGTCCGGGGGCCCGGGCAAGTTGACTGAGTGAGATGGCGAAAGAGCGAAGTGTAGAATATACGACGAGGACAGAAGCTGCAGAAGAAGAAGAAGAAGAATGATGAGGAACAAGGAGTGGGAGGAGATGGAGAGGTCCGCGGCTGTAGAGAAGCTGTGCAGAAGACGAAGAGGCATCGGAGGAGGGTAAGGGAGCCCGGTGGCACGGAACATACGAGTACCCGAGACGACTGCAACAGTGGGGAGAAGCAGCGGCAGAAGAGTATAGCGATGGGCACGACTGCGGCACGTGTCTTTATTTTATATAGCACATATTTTGATATAAGCCCATTACAAAACATTGGAAAAGATGAAGAATATTTTGAAAATTTTAGTAGCTAATATATTGCTAATTTATTACCGAATTGGAAATGTATATAAAAGTGCAGAGCTATACGAAAGAAAAGTTCAGTTTCTTCGCGAAACATTGAAAACCGTGAAAGGGGTAGCAGGTGATGCATAGGCCATGATATACTGGCCTTAGAAAAAAATTTTTATTTTTGATATACCAAGTTGTCTGAAAGAAATGGAACCAATGATATCGGTTCACTGCCGTCACTAGTAAAGAAGACATGTATGACGACAAAGAGGAAGGGGAAGAGACGCGAGCCGTCCTCCCTTCCTCACATTCGTGGCGCGCGCCTACTCCCATCCACCGACTCTCCCTCTCCCCATTCGTCCGGTTTTATCCTCACCGAACGGAGCGTGCGTCTGCATGCGTGCGTGCATGCGTGTATGAGGGCGCACGCGTTCTTGCTCAGGCCTCGTGCTTAAGGGGGTTTGTGTGGGGGATGTGCGTGAGGAGTCGCGTTCCTGTACGCGTACACGTCTGTGCATGTGCGTGCTCGCGCGTGGAACAGGTATATGCTCTCCTCGTTTCTTTTTTTTCTCCCTTTCGATTCTGGCGGTTCTTCCCGTCTCTCTCTTCGCGGGTCTGTCTTTCTTCTTGTCGAAAAGGCGACGCGTGAGGGAGCGTTATAGGGCGGTAGGGTCCCGCTGGACATTCCTACGTGAATAAATAAACGTCAGGCGGACGCCCGACGGTTTGGATAGATAATAGATGTGCGCTTTGAAGCTTTCGATAAGGATGTGTAGGAACGCGGGAAGAGATAGCGCGTCTCGATGCGAATGTTGAAGCGCGAATCAGTAAAATAATAACATAAAACGCGCAATATTTAATGTGCGGTACTACAGAGCTGCAAATTTTATGTTAATATTAATTTTATATTTGTCATCATTGAATTTGTTTCAATGGAATTTATCGATATTAAAAGTACATCTTTTTCATAGCGTTGATCATTTAAATGTTAAATATTACATGAATATTCTTTATTGTATACAATTGGTATGGTCAATAATTGCTACGTATTTAACATGTACACATACGGCCAATGAAAAAATTACAAGTGTTATTTAATCTGAAAAGAGTAAGGAATTCAAAAGCATCACTAGGCGCGCGGCGGTGTCAAAGAGGAACCGGAGTGATCGTATACATAAAGAATGGAGGCGGGATGGAGATTTTTCGAGTGGAAAGAAAGAACGAAAGTAAATTCGTGATAGCCTTATTACTTTAAACCTTCGAATTAGAATTTATTCCGTAATTATATTCCTCGGGGGCCTCTCGATTCTCTCTTGCCAAACACTTTGCCGTTAATTACCGTGGAATTAATTACCGTGTCGAGTGGTGAGATGAACGATGCCACGTTTGTGTTCTCCAAGTCAACCCTTGCAGGGTACGTCGACTCCGATGCAACTGCGATCCGAAACGCGCGTTGCAGTCGTCTCGCGCCTCGGGCACGGTCTTAGATGTTAGATCGTTCGGATCATTGTCCCGCGCGATCATAGAGATTAGGGACTTTCTGGTTGGCCGGATGAAGTATGGACCGTGGATGCAGCGCTATGCAGTTGTTACAATTTCTCTCAGCCCTTTTGTTCTCCATCATTTTCACGACGGAGGCGTTTAGAGCAGTTTAGTTCTATAATACGTTGTTGTAATAATATACCGGTGTTGATTTGTGTCTATTACACGGTACTATAAACAGTTTAACAAGTATCTAAGTATAAATGATAATAATAGTTATGGTTTGTTCTCCTACATTAAATAATTTTTGTCAGGTATATATAAATACGTATATATATTATATGTACGTATATCTAACTCGTCTATATAATTATTTTTTGATATTGTGAAATTAATCACTTTGTAAAGTGCTTTATTCAGATACGTCACGCGTAAAGAGAATTTTTTTAGATCCCTTATTAACTGCAGACGCTTTATAACGGCGACAAGGCCGATAATGATCGTCCTCGAAAAATTGCGTCGACTATAAAGCAAAACGCATCGTCACCAAGATCATTTATAATAATAAAGATATCGAGAGAGAAAGTAACGAATTTCATCGTGGATATATGACAGTCTGTGCTTTTATTTTCTTACAAATCTCAAGTGTTGTGATGAATGTAACATTGAATGTTGGCGCACAATATATGTAATAATTATAATAATTAATTAACAACAGCTAATTAACTTTGAATAAGTTTATGATCTTTACGACTTTTTATAAGGATTATTAATTATGCTCATGAAAATGCCGTGTTTCTTACCGTAACAGTAAACTCAACATTGTCGTAATCAAATTTGTAAAAAATTAGATAGATGACATGTGCAACACACAGGTTTGCCAGAAAAATACGTGTTTTCACGTGTCGGCAGGTCGACACCGACTCGCATATGTAATGTACAAATACTTCAGTGTTCTGGAATGAGCAGGGAGACGAGGAGGGCAGTTCGAGGGAGAGAATTTACTCATGCATACGTCTATTTCGTGAAGGGTCATGTGGGGTTGCCGAACACAGAATATAATCGGCGACACATATGGCGTGCAAACGCATGTAGGCAGTGCGTATTGGTGCGTGAGCCAACGTACCTAACATATGTCGCAGCAGGTTGGCCGGATACTGACATTGCTGATTAATTCATTCGTATCAATATCCCGAAGATTTTTTAAGCCTTTAACAATAATGGAGATTAGGAAAATTCTATATGATCGTTAGGGAGATTGTGTAGTAGTTAGAAAATATCTAAATTAATTATTGAATCAATTAAATATTAACAATTAATTAATTATGAATGTGCGCCACGTGAAAAAAGACACTGTAATGTGTAATAATTAGTTTATAAGACAATTGTTTATAACAATTTATAAGAAATATAAAAGAAAACTCGATCAGTATATAAAATAATCGTATCGAAGAATATTAATTGTTCGAATAAACGGTGCACGTTATTAAGATGGCGCCAATTACCATTGAGAAGCGCATATGCATATGCACTTATCATGTCGGCGTAATTAAACCGCTCTTTGCATCCCAGCACGCGCGTGCATTAATGGACGATACGCACTTTATTTAAGAGACACGTAAAAATTTTTGACAAGGAGGTACTTATCGGAATTTATCTTTCCAACTCATCCTTCCTGAATCCCATCTCACAGAGGAAAAGAAAAAAAGAATGGTCGGCGAGTTTCGCCGCGACGAATTAATTCGTATGAGATGCCACTCGCATGTGTGCTTTTATCAAGATAAACCAGTAAATAAATACATTTTAATAAGTTTATAGAAAAAGAGAACATTTTAGCAACATGTGTATCTTCGGCAATACTGTTATATTAATGTTATGAAATTAATTTTCAAGACGAAAAGATGCGGTATATTAAAGCACGTGCACAGTCATTGCATCTGCATATACTGCACATATACATACGTACATAAAAATTCGTTTTATCGTTTCGTTTTATTCTTCACATTATTCATTATTCATTATATTCGTTTGCTAGCCTCGATTCCGGAATTTCGCGTTTACTCTGCGGGAGGTCCTCGAGGTAAATTGAGAATCGTCTCATCACTTTTGTTGACCGAAGGGTGGGATTCTAGAATCCACTACATTCTGGATTTGTCACGTTGAGGCAAATACGTTATTTGCTTACCGGCACCCGGCGAATTGCGTACGCGTGAAACGTTGTAATTACGCCGACGCGACGGATGTCCGCGCGAACGCAATTGCCGTAACGACCGATGCATAATCCCCCCTCGTTTAAGCATAAAACGACAAAGGCTTTACAGCTCCATCGGCCGCCGTGAGCGCATCGCCACTCTGATTAATGATCCACGACACGTTCCACGCGAACCGCTCGGTTGCGGTTTTCCATGCATGCCTCACGCATGCAACCTTGCCGGTTTTATCACTGGAAATGTCTTTTTCGCAAAACCGGCACATACCGCGCGCGACGTATAAGGATGAAGCGTAAGACAAGTTAGGCTTTTGGTAGGTTACAATTTCAATCCTGTGTGAGATGTTAAAATTGCTAATTATAAGATATTTCTGAAACTCGTCGCTTTGCTCGATGGAGAATGAGATAACTAATCGATATAAGAATCATATACTTATGTGAAGTCCTGAAATGGTAAACTTTCATTAACAATATCGTTCAACTACCCGCATCTTGACCCGTATAGATAATTTATAATTTTTCGTGATGACCATATCAAATATTTTTCTCTTTTAAGCTTTCGTGCGCATGTTGGATTTTTCATTTTTGTCTCAATACCTATATTATTTGTTCATTTATTATAATTATATTTCAGGCCTCGTTCTCAAGATTACAACATGTAGTACCTCTTCGCTTTTTTATCTTATTATGTACCTATATGTCGAATTTGCTGGTACACTTTAATCCGGCCACTTTAATCGCGGTATCCCTCATCTCCGTCGATTCAATGCGTAAAAACGGCGTAGTCGCAAGATCGAAGATCGTGGATCGACGATTGACACGACGATTCTCCTCGGTAAAGATTTATCGTGCGAGCGGTCCTGTGTACCTTGGCATAATCCCTGAGGTGGACCCGCGTCCTTCTGCGGCGGATCATTCGACGAGTCATTTTTCACGTGAACGCACAAAGGGAACGCCATCCGGGGGAGGAGACGGCGCGCGCTTGCAGAACTATCTGGTTAGACTATCTGTACACCGTCGACGAACGTCTCATAGGAATTCTTCGTGCCCGACAAAAGGCGGAATCACGATCCTCCACGAGTTTCGGCCAGCCGTTGAAAGACCGATCGAGAGCTACCGTTGATCGTCACCGATGATTCGAGGCGGCGATATCTGTCGGAGAGAATATGAGGATCCCGGCTACCAAATGCTGCTACGCGAGTCGATTTACAAGGGAAGCTTGATTGGCCATATTTATGTCAAGAATATTAAATGATGAATACATCATTTAATTCCGACTATTCTTTGTAGCGTCTTTTATAGAGATAAAACCTTGAAAAGGATACGTAAAGGATACTGATAACTGTATGTGTTTCTCTTGCCGTTTAGAAATTGCCCTACAGTCTACGATGTTGCGTCATGGTACTACGTTCTGTATATCATCACGTGGTTACCGTTCGACAATGATTCCATTCAGCTTTCTATCGCGTCACATTTTATCGCTGGCTAATATTAAATCCAGTTTGCACGTTGTTATATATACAAGATTAGCGAGAGAGAGAGAGAGAAAACTAAGGTCGAACATCAAATTTAAAACGCAAAATCATTTTATTGCTCGCAATTTTCAAAACTTCCAAGCTTCTTGATGAAAACAACCTGCCTCTTTTTTTCCGTCGATTTCTTCGCAAAGTTTCTATCGCAAAGACTGTATATAGTTATTTGAGTCGCTTGATCTCTCAGATTTTTCGGAACGCTGGAGAGTGTGTTCTTCCATCGCGAGGAAAAAAAATATTTTTCGGTACACCTACCTGCTACCGCATATACGCCGCGTTAGCGGAGGGTTAGTTTTTGACGACGTTATCTAAATTGTCACCGTGTGCGATCGGACGCCGAAGAATGTTCAGATATTCCGAGATAGCCTTAATTACAAGCGTCGGAGGATTGAGCAGAAAGACCATCGTAAAATCCTTTTCCCTGCGCGGTGGTGGCCCACGTTGAGGATCGGATCGTGTCCTTACGCATTAATCGATTAAATCTCGAGGGACCTTGAATACATTAGTCGAAGAACAAGACGCCGTGCGAGAAATAAGAAACTGCGGTAGACCTTTCTCCTTGAACCACGGCGGCGGATACCGGCAATGATGAAATATCATGGAGATGCACTCGCCGATTGGAGCCTCATTCACACTGTCCATGTAGCCGGCAGCGTCGGGAAACGAATCAATTTATTTTTTTGTCTACATTTGTCTTGAACGTTTTTATTCAATATTAAATTCATTTACACATTACTGGTCCATTTATTAAACAGATAGTATAACACAAGAGGAGGGATATATTTTTCAACAGTTGAAAATTAAAATTGAAATTTCGATGACCGCAATTGATTGATTGAACAAAATCATTATTACTTTCATCAGTGCAAATCGACAAAATCATATAGTCTTCTTAGTCATGAAATATTTACCTAAATATAGACATTCCTAATGTGTCGATTAATCTCGAGAATTGCACAAGGGAAAATACTGCGAAAGCAAATTGCAGTGTAGTAGCTCCTGGAACAAGGTAAACACGCGCGCCGCTTATACCACCTACAATTTTCCGTCTGGCTTCTATTGTGAGCTCTCGGCACGCGATTCCACGCGTGCCTCGTTGACATGCAAATATCAGGCAGCTGATGACGGCCGTGGTGATTCTCGCAGTCGGGTGCGAGGGATGCAACAAGACTACACGCGTATCATATGCATGTGCGTGTGGTAGTGTCGCGCGCGCGGTGCGGCCCGGCGCGGCGCGGCACGTTTCCACTTTCACGAAATGACGTGGTCTACCCTGAGAGGTCGGATGCAATCGCTCGGATGTCAAGGTCTCGCGGTCAAGGACGCACGCACGCGAGCCCGCTCGTTTACCTGTGACCCGCGAGAGCCCCGGGGCCTCGGGGCCCCGGGATCCCGTCGCGCCAGTCTGCCACGGCACGACTTGGGGCACCATCGACGAAGAGAGACGATCGGGGGGAAATAAAACGATTAAATATCTCTTCTCTTTCGCTGCCGCCGCCTCCCGTGCGAATAAGCGGCGCGATCGTGGTTAATAATAAAATGCGAGTGTGTGTGTACCGGCTCCTCGTACTCCCGCACGGCGGCAACACCACCTGGTTATGAAGGCGCGCGGAAAAATACGTATAGGAATCTTGCTTTCCTGGAGGCTCTTCCCTTGTAATCATTATCGACGGATAATCATGTCTCGCGTCACCGAGTTGAACTCGAATAACCGCTAATTAACTATAAACTATATGAACATTGTGACATGAAGGGATTTTATAGAAGATGAAATAATTTGACTCACGATATAATAATATTCCAGGTCATAAGCGATATGGTAATATCGCTTATGAAGTCGAGTAAAGTTATGTCAAAATTTCTGAAAGATATCGTCTATTATTATTAATGATAAGTAGCTTTCGGAAATTTTGACAAAGATTTGTCATAGTACTTAGCTGCATAATCATGATTTGTCTTAATATTCATATGACAAAAATTCTTTGGATTTTTTTTTAGTGAAAGCGTACTTGTATTTAATCGTTGTTTTTTTACAATATACCAAACGAAACGTGAATAAAAAATTTGAATTAAACATAAAAATCAGTTTTTGAAAACGGTTTTTTTTTTCATAGAATAGTGCATAAAAATAATTTAAAAAATTTCTTTGTTATCCCTATTTTGCTAGTATAATTTTAATATCTTAAACAAATAGCTTGCATAGCATGTTTTGCCTTCTTCAGTATAATAATTACCTAAAACGATATTTTAGATCGCGGCAAAAATTCAGAGACTACTTATAAACTTTGTGTTCCAATATAATTAACTTTATCGCTGCGTCACCCCGAAACGTTACAATGCTCATTCGCGTAGAAGGCACGATCGATCCACGAGTCGCACGTAAAAAAGTCGGCCCCGAAGAGGGTGCCCACTGTTCCGAGGTGCTAAAAACCTCGATAATCTCGGCGAGTAATAACGAAGGACAAACCTCAAAAAGGATCCCCGAAAGGGGCGTGCCAAAAAAGATACCAAAGTGCGGGGCAGGACTCGAAAAGGGGAAAAAGGATAAGTACGAGCCCCGTAGGGGAAGGGGGAAGGCGTGGGGAAGAAGGACAAGAAAGAGAGACTAGCAGAGAGATTTTGAAGATAACGAGTATGGCATGCGCTTTTTCTTCTTTCGCTTCTCTTAGCGCCAATGCTCCGTTAATTATATATCGTCCAATTATAATTATCTCCGGTAAGATAATGAGTCGATTACTAAGACGGCATTGAATGAAAAACCGATCGGTTTTCTATCATAAAATTTTTGGAAAAATGGTTGTTCCTTCGTGAGTTTTTCTATGTTTTTGATTACCAATACTAATTATCAAGCCATTATAAAAAAGAGAAACGCTTATTCCACATATTTTTGAGAACTCTTAATCGACAAAGAGATTTATAGAGAGATTTCTCTAGCTTTTTGCTTAGAGCATTTTTCGAAACCTCGCACGCCGTTGTAACAAAAATTTTTGACAAAAATTATAGCGCTACTTTGTCAACGAAACAGTAATTTTATATATAAGCCACGCGGTTATGTACTTTGGGTATGCGTGAGAATAGAAGATGAGGGAAGACGTCATTTTTAAGAAGGGAGGAGATGAGAAAGCAAAAAGTCGGCCTGGAAACGAAACGGCAGGTGGAATTCGCACGAAATTTACTCGCGATTGGCCGCGCGACGTATTACGCGAGAGGCACGCAGTACGATACGCGCGGTGAAGAGAAGAAGGGAGCTAATTTTTATATGGGAGTCGAATTGCGTGCAATAATAAAATTTTTTCGTCTCAGTTGCCTTGGCAATAACTCGATCGATATATCTATGCGGATTCCAACGTGACGAGAGACGATAATTCTCCGATATATGCAAGGACGCCTGCTAATAATTTTTCATATATATTATTTGTATTTCGCGGAGCTTTCGCTTCTACGAACAAAAAGTGCTCGCATGCCACGGCTTTACATATATTTCAAAACCTGTTTCATATGTTCGCGCGAATAACAGATTGCGGCGTTATTGCACTTTTTGTTGAATAATTTCCGAAATCACGGAAGCGTTAATCTGCCAATATCCAGTCGGATATCGTTAGGGCGACGGGGTCGTAAGACATAGATATAGGTATTGCGATAAACAATGTTTTCCTTCGGAAGGGAGGCTCGCGTGTAACACGGAAAGCTATCGGTGACGTTCCGAGAATTCTTCTATTTTATTTAATTTAAGCGGCGTCTCGACGGTGCTATAAGACGCGTGCCGCGGCTTCTCCCGTCGCTTTTCACGATCAAGAAACTTTTACGTTGATTATAATGAGAGATACGAGACGACACTTTGAGGATGCGGGCCTCCGAGGCTACCAATTACGATGGCAGCTGCCGTCTCGAATATAACCTTATATTCATGTGATTCGGACTGCATGATATTGATATTTGACTACGGTCCAATCGACTTTCTCGATATTCTATGTCGGAGGACCTTCGATCTTAAGAAATGTCGCTTACTACAGGTACACCTGCAGAAACACGTGCGTACGTGTTAGCTTTTCAAATGTTAATTTGCATTTAACGGTAGGAGAGTGATGATGAAAAACAAGTCAGTATCCCATTTTGTTAACAGTCTTTAATCGTAATATAGATAAATGAACGTGAATATCGAGTGATAAGCCGTAAGATGTGAAGCAATTAGAGGGTTCATTTATTAACATATACATACCTTCGGAAGCTATTTTCGAATTATCTTTACCATTTACCAAGATTTGGGCTGCGCTTAGAATTTCTTGATGTTTTCGGAATTGGGTAAAAAATTCGACAGAGTATTCCTAGAGATTCTTTGGTACTTCTTTTTTTATCAATATCGAGCTAGGGAGATTCATTTTATTGCCGTTATAGGAGATATGCAAGTTACGTTGTATTACATACATTAAGGTATATAAATTCTTGATAATCATAATGCTGAATAAGAAAATCATTTATATATGCTAATAGATCTAATTGATGGTATCTGATTCTAAATGTTAATCAGTAAATATGTACATTTAAGCATGCACAAATATTTATAATTAAATACGCATTTAATTTTTGCGTAGGTTAGGCATGCGAAAAAGATATTTGTATTATAATTTTTCTTGTTAAATATCATTCGCTTAATCTGGTTCGTAATTTTTATACCAGCGACACCTGGTATAATGCAATTTCGTGTAACCCAAACAGAAAAGGAAAGAATTGCCATACGTAAAATTCGAAGATATATTGATGACACGCACTCTCGCGACACACGATTCTGCGCGCGCGAGCGCGTGCTTCATCAAGATCACGCATGCACATACGCGAAAGAAACTTCGTACATCAGGATTCGTCTTTGCGCGATGCATCTGCACCTGCCTATGGCCCAGGAGCTCATTTAATGTCGCGCGTTACGTCAGAGCGAGACTTTGAGCGAGGTTCTCCTCGCCGAGGAAAGGAACGACACGTGTAAATGGTTATTCTCTTTACGAAGGGAAAGAGGAGGAGAGGGGAGTGAAACTAAAACTCATAAATTGGCATTAGTTCTGTCAATATTAATAGCATTATTTAAGCTGCATAAAACATGGCATGTCTAAAAAATATATATTTTCTTGATATTTTAATATTGCTTGTTTTTCTGAAAGAGGAATCGATATCTAAGTGAAAGCGCAAGATATAAAATAATTATCTTAGAATAAACTAATTAAATGAAAATTAACGATTTCCATATTCAATTTACATTGTGCACCTGCGTCGAATTAATTTTCGATCTCTTTCAAGATAATTAGATTGTGTTCTCCATAATACACACCCGATATTCGATATTACGTGTTAATGTAAATGACCGGTGCAAACGGTGATAATTCAGTTAAAAATCTATCTAACTGGGAGCAATTTCAATTTTGGAATTTTACTGCCCCTCTCTGTTTCTTTCTCTTCCTCCTCTTCTCGCCACTGAGTTCAAGAAGTTAGGCAAGGTGTCGACGGTGGCCGTAGGAACGTTGGGAGTCTGCCAAGCTGCAGGTGACGAGTCCGGTGGTCCTCTTTGGCGCACGACTCGGCTTCGGTGTGCGTGCGTGCATGCGTGTCACCGTACATGAAGAAGGATGACGGTAGAGTGCCCGACTTATCGGCGCGAGGAAGAAAGAGAGCAAGATGGACAGGAGACGAAAAGGGACAGTAATATTCGGACTCGCGCGACAGAGGGAGAGAGAAAGGGAAAAGGGTACGCGAAGTTGCAAGACGCGCGGGGAGGGCGGGAGGGAAGGGGCCCAGGGAACAGGAACGAGCGCCGTGGAATCGAACCTGTAAAATGGTGTACGAAGAGAGCCGAGGCGGCCGCGGCGGAGGGCGCGTGGCAGCGCCCAGCTGCAGCTGCCGTTTTCGTCGTCCGCATGTGCGCGAGTGCGCGAGGGGACCACGGGCGCGCGCGCGCGCGCGCGGGGCCCGACGTTGGCGCGTTCTCTTTCTCATGGCCCTCTTTCTCTCGCTCTCGGTCCCTTTCTCTCTATCTATCTCTCTCGGTCTCTCCTTTCCGGCCGGGTCTTACGCGCGCGTGCTCGCCCGCACGCCGGTGCCGTGGCGCGCGCCAACACTCATTAACGCGAAACTGCAGCGGCGCGGCGCGGCGCGCGTACTTTCGCGCGGATACGCGCGACGGAGACGCATTCGCCTTTCGCTTCTCACCTCGCCCATTCTTCATCGACTTGGGATTAATATACGGTATTAATTTGCAAATGGCAAAAATCGCATGGCTTAATGCGACGTCTTAATGACCGGTCATATAATCGTTGAATTACGCGTATCGGTAAATATATAAAGGGAGATTATTAATGAATCGCAATAATTATGTGACGCGTGTCTTTCGTGTATATTCGCCATTCGGCGATATTAAATTGTTAATTCCGCGGCGTGTGTAACTAAGGATAACGTCAAGCATGCTTTGAACGACGATAAGTTTCGTGATTACGTGTATACGCATTCCTGCGCAGTCTGGTTCCGCTGCATCAACCGCAATCGAGATTTCAACGATCGACAACTGTTTTTTATAACGGTAGCTTAATTAAGACGGGCCATCTCGATATGTTGCTTGATGAATTTTGTAATAACCGAAAGTATTTGGCAATGCGTGCCAGGTGAGCGTCTTAATGTGTTACAATTTTATGAAGTGTTGCCGATATCTTGAAAATTGCTGTATTTCGTAATAATGCAATCACGGAGATAAAAAAAATATCGTCAAAATTTATATCCTTGTGTGAAAATGATTGGTAAAAGTAATTAATACGAATTAATTGATATATTATTAAAAGATAAGTAATATAGTGTAACATTTAAACATTTCTCAAGATATAATCAGATATAAATAATAATTTGGGAAGCATTACTCCATTACAAGTTTCCGAGCTATTTTATACGTTCCGTAATGTTCGCTGTCGTTGATATATCTGAAATTTCTAAAAATAATTTTATGTATAAAAATGGAGAATGTTCGGAATGATAGATCGATAGACAGAGTCGATGATTATTGAAAGAAGCAAGCGTCTTTAAATCGGAGAAAAGTGAAATATTGTAAAGATACCGTTTCGGTGGAAATACATGGCATAGCTGGACAGAGAAACTTTTCATGAGGACGCTTTAATTAAGACGAAGCGGCGGAGATGCATATGTCTGTATGTGTAATCTTGATCACGCGGCACCTTATATAAGGAGATTTTAAATCTTTTCATGTAATTATTTGGTCCGATATGGCGCGTACACGATTATGCGCTTTCATTTGTAACGTCATGCTGATTCACATACAGCATGCATGCTCATGCTTGGCCGTCATTACAACTGTTTGCTTCGTCAAGCTGGCATTTCCGAATTTGTTTCGAGGCAAAAATTCATTTCGTATTTAAAGCAATATTTAAAATGCATTTCGCCGGATCAATAACTTTTTGGTTGAATGGAACCGTTGACATATAAACGAGATGCCCAAAGAGAAACATTTACATTTCCGTAGCGAAAAAAAAATTCACGATCGTAGAGGCCCACCGCGGGACATGGATATTAGGACGGAATAGTATTAACTAGGTATCTACGAAGAGTATAATAACAGAACATCGGATCAAAATGTAATATAGTATAAAAGTTATAGACTGTTGCATTAATTTCGGCACAGGGGGTACACCCCGTTTTTCTCGAGATAAGAGCCGGCAGCTTCTGGCGGCTTTTATTCACCGCTCACGCTGAGAGGACGGGAAGTTAACTGGCAAATTAGCGGTGTGCAACGTTAACATCCTATCAAAACGCTCGTAACCTCCCGTGTCCCTCGGTTAAATTGGTTGAAACTTAGCTTCGCCGCCAGCCAGAGTTCGGCGGTCTTTCGCCTTCCGTGAACAGCGCGTGCATGTCACGCGCGTGTGTGGATCACGGTTGTAAATAAAAGATCTTATATTTTGCATCGGAGGATCGAAGATTCTCGGCAAAGCCCTAGCGAATCAGAAACGAATCCTTGCCGAGAGCTACGATCCCGACGGCTTCGATCTTGAATTTCATAGGAAATACGAATAAACCAGCTACTAAATATCGTGTAGTCATTGCTAATTAGAATGCCGTCGGGGAACTTTTAACCCTAGTCTTTACTGGTTAGACGTATCGATAAAACCGACGTGACGTGAGTCATCGATGCCCGTGTGAGTCATACCTCATTCGATGAGGGAGACTATTTTTTATAACGTTATAATAAGTGTATATATATATATATATATATAGTTTCCGGTAATTATTTTCGCATATTGAAATCATAAATTTTAATACATGTAATAACATACTTTTGATTTGTCAATGCGCAAGTAACAGTGAGACATTTGGGTTCATATTAATTATAAATGTAAAAACTTTCGGTCCGGGTCATGACGAGAGGGAAAAAACGAGCTGTCGCCGGGAATATTAAAATCAGACATCTGTCCAACTAAATAATGTTTACTATTAGGCTAGAAGCGGCTGCCGCTATATTACTGGTGGCAACTTTCACAAAATTCCGGAAATCATTCAAGAATAATCCATAAAATTAAGAGACATGGCGCTTTGTAAATACATCCTATATACTTTTCGATTATTATTCGATAATCTCAAAATACGTCCCAAAGTTTCGTCCTAAATATTATTTATTATTTATTATTTAAATATATTTTTTTTAAGTTGAAAAGTGAGTCAAGAGTGGCGATTGCGATTTCACAAGACAGACTTCTTCGGCTTTGCTACCCCTTGCCTCGCACCGACCGATTGTGATCGGCGAGCAGAACACTTTTTACGACATTATCCCTCGTGACGTGGCGACGATCGTTTATCAATACGAATAATGATGACGGGAGTTTCGCGTACGTGCACACAAGTGTCCGGTAATAAAGCCGGTGCTAACCGTGGCAATAACGATCCGGTCTCGCCGGCTCAATGGCTGAGGCTCAATGGCGAGGAATTGAAAATAATAGCGGGGTGGGTATTGTTCACTCATGCTTCTTTACGAACCTCCCCCGCATTTCTGACATGACCGAGCAGTATGCCGATTCCTCGGTCAAACTCGAGGAGGAACCGCTTGAATGGACGATCGTCTGACCTTAACGGAAATCAAGTGGAAAAAGAATGTTCACGTTAGAAAAAGAATATTTGTTTAATCATTGATGCGCCGGGAGAGAAATATTAGAGAAATCATATTTTAGTAGTTTTATATAATTTCGCAGGTGGAATCTTCTAAGGAAGATTCAGGGAATTAAGTCCCTCCAGAAATATTAGTCACCATATAAGGAAATTTTATTGTCTCATTATTTTTTTTACAAGTTTAAGCCTCTCCTTGTTTCTTTCTTCCAACAAAACTGCAAAGGTAGATCTGTCCGCGCCGAAACTCGTGCGCCGTTCAAGCCCTTCATATATTAAGAAACGTAGCGCTTTTGCTTGTTGTAAAAATGTCGACAGGAGCTAATATGGTCCCCAGATCGCGGGATTCGTATTAACATGGATTTTTATCTGCGAGAGCAGTACAAAAGTAATTTTATTATGCAGAATTGGTTACGGGCGTTGCCCAACGATTCTCTCGCTTATGCAAAGTAGCGTGCGAAGTTGTTGCGAAGTGTTCTTGTGTCAACATCGCGCGCAGTATATTTCCGCGGCGATCTGCAGCGAGAACCCGAATCGGTTCAAAGACATTGGCAAGATTGTTTCCGTAGCGGTAAAGTCGCCGTATATTAAGGAATAACCATTGAAGAATTAAAGGAATGAAATCGCCTCGCGAGTAATCTTCTATTCGATTCACCCTACCTTGTAAAAATATCGTTTTTACAACATTCTTTCGTTAAGCCAGACGAGAAAAGATTTGGAAAATATTCCTCGGGTGGGTCAACGGTTATTTAAGTTAATTCCGTAGAAGCTTCATAAATTCGATTTCTTATTCGGTTTCTTATCTTGCTACGTTTTCCGAAATGATTGTAAAATTGATACATGCTATACTTGCGTATTAGTCATTATTAGTGCTTGAAAGAACTAGGACTCCTGACGTCGTTAGATAAATGAAGTATACACATTCGTGTACTTCAATTCGAGTGTATACCATGCTACTTACTGCGGCTCGCACCATAAGATTCCCAGGCGCGGTTAAGTGCGCGATCGGCTTAAGTAGAACGTGGATATATACGTGAAGAAGAGCGAAAGGAGCAGCAGCGTGAACAGAGCGCCGACGACGTGAGTAGAGGGGATCGTTGGCGCGTGGCTCCGATCGTCCCCCCTGGTCCCTTGACTCGTCCGCCGATCGCCGACTTGCGCGACTGTTCCGAAGGAGACGGAGATAGATGAAGAGAAGGAGAGATAGAGAGTGATAGGGAGAGAGAGAGAGAGAGACAACGAGAGGGAGGCAGATGCCATGGTGCTTCTTTCGGATCTGCCTCTTACCCAAGGCGGCATTGAAGGCACGAGAGAGGAGCGCCGGCACCAGCGAGAAAGGCTGTATAAGAGGCAAGCACCTGCCGCGGGCGCACGGTGTCGGACCGCGATCGCTCATAGCGCCTGGTCCCGGCCGTCTGCCCGGTCGGGCCCCTATGCCCACATCTCTGCTCACCACGAAAAATCATCGGCTAGAGAAAGAAAAGAGCGCGACACACGTGTACCTGTCGCATAAAGTAGCCGAGTCATTAACTAGTATTCCTTACCTCTCAAAAGCTCCGCGCTCCTCCCCGCTCCCTCGACCCTCACCCATCCTGACCATCGTCACCATCGTCTTGCCTCGTCGTATTCTCTTGGGCAGCGATAACGGTCGCGGAGGAATCGCACAGTCAAAGACGAAGACGACGTATCCTCATCCAGCGAGCGGAAATTATTTGGTTTATTTTGATCGAGTAAGGCCCGGTTTCACAAGTGTCGGTTAATTTTTAATCTGAGATTAACTCACTCTTTGTCTCTTTCTAAGGGGGACCTTAAGTGACTTAATCTAAGGTTAAAAGACACTTGTGAAACTGGGCCTAAATGGCTAAGCGAATGTGTGTCACCTTATCCGGAAAACGTGCAATCATGATTTTATCACCCCTTTATTTCGAGAAATCCGAGTAACGGAAAATACGTGACCTTGCGAGTTTGCCACATGCATTTGATACATATATTGTCACTGATAACTAAAAAAATCGTATTACCCAGTCATTTTTCTCGTTCGTCAATTGTCACGTTTCGCACAGATCAAAGAGTTAAGAATCGAGGGATCAATCGTATTTCTTAAAGAGATATCTATGGAAGGAACTTGCGTTGACAAGTCAATGAAAAGAAAGAAAAGAAAAAAAAACGAAGTGAGACCAGACCAGTCTGTGTTGGCTAATGAATATGAGTCGATGATGCCTATATGATTGAACCGAAGGAATAGGAAACAAGGAACGGGGGGATACGTGGGGTTGATGATAAGACACGACTATACGTCGACAGTACTAACCTACTGAACGCGATGTCTGGCTGCATGAGCTGGAGACTAGTAGAGTTTTTCTTCGCGACCGGTCTAGAGACGTCTAGCTGTAGTCTGCCGTCTCGAGGATTCCCCTTCTTCTTGCCGGACGAGACGTGTGGTACGTGGAGGAACGCTCAATTCGTTGATTACAATTCTCGGCTTTAGCTACTTTCCGTTTCGTGGCTTAACTGACGATTAGTTCATTTTTAATCAACATAAAAGATTAAGATAAAAGATGATTAAGTTTCAATTAAATTTTATATATTTTGAAACTGAAATTTTGTAATTAAATGTCTAGATCATCTAGATAACTATTAGCGAGATTTTCTATTAAATAGAGCCTGAAATTAGCTGAGAAATAAGATCTTTGTTTACTTGTATTTTTCCTGTTTTACTTCAAAATTTTTTTTAATAAGACACAGTTCAAAAACTAGTGTTGTTTTAAATTGTTCCCATTCTTTTATTACAAATATTTATATTTTTTTTATATTTCTTAAAATTATACATCGAAATGTGATAGCCCTTATTTGAATAAAATTTATGGGCGTGCGTTTTACACGCCGTGAGTCAACTTGCATTGCGACGCAGTAGAAAACAAACGAGTGTCGGAGATTCGATGAGGGTGCTGAGGAAGGGTGACGCGGATTGTGGCGCCCGTTCTGATTACGTTTGATAACACCTGTCCCCCCCCCGCAGGTGGCCGGTTTGTCGCACGATACAAAGAAATTTATCCTCGTGCTCGTGATCGGTAAAAAACGTAGACAACTAGGGAATAACTGGTCAGTAATCATGCTTCGATAGTATTACTCGCGTAAGCGGCCCAACCCATAATCACACTTCATAAAACGCGATCGACAATCTCATTACTCTCATTTGCATAGCTGCGGTGTAAAAGTAATTCCGGAGTATCATATTTGTTCCAATAAATATTAATTTAAGACTAAGTGGAATATATATATGTATATATAATTTTGCAATAGCGTATGCGACTAGTTTATAATTTTGTCAATATATTTTATCAACACATAAAAGAGAACATTTCATTAAATAAAGACGAATCATTAAAAATATTACACTTTATATATACAGAAATTTTCTATCGTTTACTGAAGTAATAATATTTTTTTTTTTCACACGTTTATAATAGTTTAAACGATGGTGACATTATTTCTAAATATTACTGGCCGAAAAAAGGAAACGTGTATACACCAGTGTCAATATTTTGAATTCTAGGAAGATATCTCTTTCAGTTTGTTTGATCTGCTTTTATCACTGACCACGGTTATATCGACGCAACGGTCCGCACGCCGATATACACATTTTTCCCCTTTACCCACCCTCGCTTTCCCAGCAATCACTTATGCGGGAGTAGGCACCTGGCCACCCCCGCACGCGTTCTTATCCTTTTGACCACCTTGCCGGGATCTATGCATACTTGCACACGTGTGCATACTTGCGCACATAATCCGACATATGCTTTCCTTCGAAAAAAGTATTACTCTCTCAGAACTGCACGGCCAAAGCTTAAAAAGATGTAATTTATTTAACTCGTTTAGTTTTTTAGATAGATATCTACGCATTTTGATTTTTAGTGCTGCATTTGGCAATACAATGTTGAAATATTTGAAGTGTATTAAATTTCTACATATATGATTATTTGCATAATCTTTCGCTCAATTTTATTACTGATAAAAATACATTATAAACTATTATAGTATATATAGTCGATATGGTTTATAAAACAGGTACGCAAATAATAGCTGCGGAAATTCATTATTATGTGTGAATAAGAATGTGTGTGGCCCGCCCACATCTTTTCTTTTAATTATCGCAGCTTCTTGTCCAATTAACGCGTCGACAATAGCCGGTTAATAAATAACGATAGCTGGGTGCTATCGAGAGCCATCGAGAGATCATTTCGCGGACAATCGCAGCGAAATCGAAGGAAACGAGGCGCTGTCGAGCGAAACTGCTGAGAGCCCGGCAACTGACAGCCGAGGCCAGAAGTCATCGGCAAACAAACCACGGGGCATCCTCCCGAAGCCCTGATACTCGTCTGCATGCATGCTGGTACGCCATGCAACCACAATCGCCATTTCCGAAGGAGAAAAATCCGAGGTAACGATCGCGGCAGATGGGCGAGCACCCATACGCGCATACGCGCGACGTCGCCTCTTTCGACCGACGCATAATCGTCAATAATAGATGCAGCGAAGGTGTGTATTCAACCCTTGCACACGGGTCTACCGCGAAAAAGCGAGAAACAGCCAGACGACACCGCGAATGCATCCCTCTCTTCCTGGATGTGGGAGCGGTGAATTTTACATGAATGAAATATTCCCCCCTTTCGAATTTTAGGGTTTCGCTAGACGCGCGTTTCGTGCATTTCGTGCGTGACGGTTAATCGGTTTTTTGTGGAATTCTGTACTCAATCCTTCTTTAATCCCTGAACGCACGATCACATGTCGATTTTACTTTTAATCTTTTGCAATATAATAAAAAATTACGAATAATTCGAAATTTTCATCGTGAAAATGCAATATTCAGTTAAACCACTGAAAAGATTTTTTGTTTTATTTTATTTTCTGTTATAAAAAGTTATAGAAAGTTTTTTTCGTGTCATGATGACTGAAAACAAAATATCTTATCTTATCGTATATCGGGATGAGAAAGGATTAAACGAAATTGATGTTATGCAGACTGTGTGTTGTAAAATTACTTCAGCCATCAGGAATATTCTGATTAATTTTAAATCAATTGTTTTTCAGTATTTTTAAATTTATATGTTTATAAATTATTTTTTTCATGCGTTTTTAAATTCGGAATGTATCTAATTAACAAAATCTTTGCGAGTGTAAAGTTTAGGTCATAAAATTTAGTAAAGTATACATGGAATATAAAAAGCATATATAATTTTTTAACGTTTTATATTATGCTATATTAAAATTGATATTGTGCAACAGTGTCTTCGATAGGAATATCAAATATCTTTCTGCGCTGTAAGTTTCAGTGCTCATTGTCGTCCCGACAGATCAATCGTGAATGATTCGGGGACTTCAACCCTTCTTCGATCTCGCTCGGAAAATATCCCTTCGAAATGCGGAATCATCCCTTTCGTTTGATTGTCCGTCACTCCTCGCGGAAACACCCGGCTCCTGTTTGAATAAGACGTCCGGACGATGGGGCGCAGCTGTCAGAACGGCGCGTTACGGCCTTCCGTATATAGTTTTTCCAGATTTTTGCGTGCTGCAGGTGATGCGGGCACGCGACCTTCCACATGCATACGCTTTCTTCTGTTCTCGGTTTTGTTGTTGGCCTTTTCGGTGCCCGCAGGGAACCCTTTCGAGAAGTGGCCACTGTGAATTACGAGGATCGAGATCCTCCGGCGAAGCGTGGGAGAGCTGAGGGGCAGATGCCGGATTTTGGCTTTGCCGCCTGGGGATGCGGTACCGCCGACTGCGTGCGTGTCAAAACAGAATTAATTCGTTTTTGACTGTTGCTCTCTGATGCGAATTTGCGATGTGAGCGTGCCCATCTATCTCGAGTTTTAACTTTATTTTTTAATATGGAAGCTGGTGAGAGCAATTTATACATCGATACTGCGAACAGCAGCGAAATAGAGTGCGTTAAAATATTTGTCGTTACACAGTGCCATAATATTATTTTATCGATATTTTATTTAACGACTGGTGTAGTATTTTTTAATTACGTGATCCGTGCGTCGCGATAAAACTCGAAATTACCGGTAAAGAGCGCAGCTTGCTCGGCGATAACGTAAGTTCTCACGTGGTGCGGAAACGAGAAATGTAATTTGTCATTAAGCCGCGATCGTTACTATGTCGTGCGAACGTATTTACATGCGCGTGATTACTCCTTTTTTTTCCAACGAACCGCACGTTGGATGATGCAATGATAATGCAACGAGCAATCCTCCCTATTCCCACGCAATTCGTATTGCGTTGGCGCGGCCTAGCACGCACGAAATTCTACCCTCGGTCACTGACCACAACAAGCCTCGCTCGCCCTCCCGATGTGAAAAAGGGTCCCAGGGATCGAGCTTTGCGTGGGGGCCGCGTCGCCAGACTCGAAACGCCGAAGAGCAAAACCGGGCAATAACAGCAAACTACCTGGACGGCGCGATTCCGCTGCTTATGCCATATGGCGCTTCCTCCTGAAAGGGCCCAACGGTTTTGCTATGTGACACCTACCGCTCCCACGAACAAAACATTACGTTGAGATTATTTGGCAACTGTCGTGTTCGCTGAATCTGTCTTCTGCATTTACCGAAAGCAAATAGCTGCTCCGCTCTTTTTTCCAGTATATTCCCTATTATAATCTCATCGAGGAAAAGATTATAAATGTTTTAAAATCTACATGTTTTAATGATAAGAAAAATACTTCATTTCGTTATGAAAATACAGACATAGATGGATTCTATTTTTGTATTGATTGGAGTTGATTTCGAATAAATTATGAGAATTATGAGACTCTATGATATAAGAAAATGTATCCAGTCTAGACGCATGAAGCACAGAATCACAGTGAGTCTATAAATGGTGTCCGGATCGCCAACCACATGTTATCGGGCTGCGCATAAGCATAAAGCACTGCAAATTGCCTCGTAAAATTTGTAGTCGATAAAGGCGACAGTAAAGTTCTAATATGTAAGCTATACGTATCTGTGATTTTATCTACATAATTTTTAGATCAGAAATTTATATCTGTGGTGATATTTTTACGAGTTTTATGACAGAAGATTATACAAAAAATATTTTATACGTATTTTATAATCAATAATCTTAAATAGAAAAGATAAACTTTTTATTAGTCGAAAAAATTTAGAATACACAGGGGATTATTAAATTGAGTGATGTAATAGTTATGTAATTAATAATGTATCAAATTAGTATTGAAAGAAATATGTCGAACTGATAATGGGATTTGTCTCAAGCTCGCTGAAACAAAAGAGACACAATTTCACGGTCGCTAACCACATGTCATCGCGTCTGTTCGCTCGGTGAGGAATTGCGAAACATATACGCGTCTTCGCGAGACCGAGAAATAATAGGTCGTCGAAACCGAGAGTGCGAGTACTTTTTGCTGGCGAAGAAGTCGTGCGAAAGCGCTCGGGGGGGAAAACGAATGCGTCGAACAGAGGAGAAGAAAGAGATGAAGAGGAAACAGAGAATGAAGAGGAAGAAGAAGGAGACGAAGGAGAGAAGGAAGACTGAAAAGGGAGGAGAAGGTGAGCACTCTTCACGGGCAACATTTATACCGTTTACGAGCTTGCCGGCGCGAGCAATAGACGAGAAGCAGCGAGAAGGACGCGTGGAAGACGAGGAAGGCCGAGAAGAAGAGAAGGCCGAGCACACGAAAGTAAAACCGTTGCGGTTTACGGGAGATTTTATGGCGTAACCCATAGAGGAACCACGGTGCTATTATTATCTATCTTGGCAATAGAAATTGGCTGCCTTTTAATAGGTATCTACCTCTCGCGCGGGCCCTTAATGATACCCCGAGTCGGGAGAATTTGGAGATGCTGCGCGCTTCGTATCGCGCCCACTTTTACGCGGAATATGATGGAATTAGCACACGCCACACGCCCCGCTGCGTTGCACCGTGCTGCGCGCACCTATCGTCGTATTTTCAACACGTTTGATGCGGCATCACGACGCAAGACCTCAAGAACCGCGACATTACGGCATGTCGCTCCCGCAAGTCCCGCAGCTTCTTTTTTTCAGGAGCACGACGGTCGGGTTAATCGCATTCGTATGAGATATTCCGTTCGATTCGCCTGATCGTGAAATACTGAAAATACTAGAAAAAAATTTCTCTTTTAGTTTTGTTAGATTTTTACTAGAATCTCTTTATGTCATACATCAATTTTTTCGCTTTTCTAACAAAATTTGTAGCAGTCATCTTGTGTAGTTTGCTAGATTTGGGATAATAGGATAAATATATATGCTATTGTTGTTTTATTTTGCGACGGATTTGGACCCCTAAGTGAAAGAATGCGAAAGTTCGGCATCAGATGGTAGAGCTGGCGAACCAGACGATCGTGGACCATCTGGTGATCCATCGTGGCATACGGCAAGTATCCGAGCGAGCGTACGAAAAAAGATTAAAACCTGATACTTCGACTTTAAGACTTGAGAGATAAGCAGCAACATTGCAGGAAGACAGACTGTACAAGATGATCCATACTTATCCATCATTGCCGGGAAGCAAGAAATTGCTTAATAAGTGAAGAAAATTGTATTAGTTATCTTAGTCATATACATGAATTTATCTAAAAAAAGTGAGAAAATTTGATATATTTCTATCAGAAACAGAAATAATCATTTTTAAAATAAACAATCATATTTTAAACGATACTTTTACAAAGTTCTTGAAATTTAGAAACAGCTATCTTGATAATTGTGTCTCAGGTCAAAACTGATACATGAATTTTTACATTTACATTAATTTGAAAAAAGTTTTCTTTTTCGCCTGCGGTTCAAGAACTTTAATGCTTGATATTATTTCTTTTAAAGAGAAAATGATTTCAGCTTTAAAGAAGAAATATTCTCACGTATACGACACGCTTATGATATAACATCCTGTATATTCGAATTATCGCGAGTTCCCAAACACAAACGTATATATTTTTGCAGTACCGTCGGTGTGCTCCGAACGCAGAGAGCCGGTGCAGGTTATTCCCTCGGGATTCTTTTGTCGGTGCGCGAAGCCGAAGCACGCGTGCTGCACGTGCCCCATTGCGGACGTGACTCGGCCGGCATTGCGCCTTATATTGCGTTAACCGTCTTATTTTGCCCCGGTTGCGCCCTGAAAAACAACGCCGTCCAGCCGCGGCCGGTTCGGCGCCTGAAATTGCAACGTCGCGCGAGCCGCAAGTGTGACCTAAAAATCCCATTTAACTTTCGATGTGTATTTGCTGCGCCGTCTGAAAAAAGGGACTCGAGTTTTGTATATTTCCTTCATTTAGATTCGGTCCTCTCGATCTTTTGTCTCCCCCTCCTCCATCGTCACATGAACTATATCAATGTCCTGAAACTGATGCACCTAAAAAAAATGTTATCTCCATTAATATAGGTAGTTTTAGAGAAAACGGCTTGTTAATGGCTATCGTTCCAATATCAATAGCAATAAGTTTTATACGTTGTAATCACACTATTTCCTAATCACACTCTTGTATCAAAGTTATGAAACTCTCAATTTTAATCTTATGTCTAGCGTATATGTGAGGGTAGTCATATACAATCGCAGCGAATTACTTTCGCTTCCCACAGATGTAGAAGCCGATCTCTTAACGTATGCAAAAAAAGTCGGAGAAATGAACCGCGCGAGATCGGTGGAAACGCGCGAAAGAGTAAGTACCATCTCGTTCCGGTGCGAACGTAGTTGTTTTGCCTCGATTAAGATTGGGCCCTTTTTCCCCGTGTCGGCTCGACTGGTCCCCCTTTGTCTCCCGTGGCGGCACGTACCCCAGTTTCGGTGGAGTGATTTACAAGTCACTCCAGCATGAAAGGCAGGTGACCGTGCCGCTCGAGCGCTACTTAAGCGCTTGCACGAGTTATGGACACGACCTCGTTGAGGGAATAAAAAAGGGACTTCGGCATTCTGGATAATAGTAATTCCGCCCGACTTTTACACCCTCGATCGCGATGCATTGGTGTATCTCGCGGGACGATAATATGGAAATTTCGTGCGTTACATGCGCTCTCGCGTGCCAAACGTTTGTCGCACTCGCAGGGTATGAGGCGTTTTATATTTATGCGCGTATTTACGGACGTTGTATTTCCTACGGTCTCGCGCAGGACGAACGGTTTGTCCAACAGTCGATTGGGAGATTATGCGAGGTTCATATTTCCGTAAGGGACAACTGCATATTATTAGGTCCTCTTGTACATAATCTTTGGCTGGCAGTGGCTGGATCATTCCAGACTCGATGGGTATTCGTTAGTTTCTGTAGATTATTCATACATCCCTTTTATATAGTAAGGATGTAAAAAATCCAAAACTTACAAAATGTTGCATTTTTACTATTGTTTTATGTATTTATACGCGGGGCAGTTTTTTCATTATCTAATAAAATACGAATGAAAAATGACCCAGCCACTGTCTTTCGAAGAATACCTCTTCCGAGAGTTAAATAACGATCACGTAAAAAAATGTTGAAGGAAGAGACGAGTGATCTTCCTCGGTGAAGATTTATTCGAGGCGGCAGGATCACAGAAAGTTAATGTTTAACAACGAGTGGCTTCCGCCGATCAGGATTCGACGGCTTTTTTCTTCTTATCCTTTATTATCCCCGGGAAAGGTCGAGTCACAAGCGCGACGGGTATCGTACCGTCCTTCGACCGTAAAATCATCGTTCAGTGGAGGTCCGGAATTTACCCCACGTACATCCCAGATCTCGAGATCGCTCTTGGAATCGTTCAGACGTATCGAGACGTATTGTCGTGTAAAAGATCCCGAATGAGAAAAAAAAATGTGTCGATGAAAATCATCGGAGTGTAACGACACCGAGGATCGTTCGAGCGTCACCAAACTTATCCACCTTTTATCACGTTATTTCGTTCTTCATATCTGTTTTCTCGTGGCATATATGAGAGGAAGCAATATTTGAAATGCAAACTTTAGAATCGTCGCAGAGTCATTTTTTGGCCTTTCGTATCAAATCGTCGAAGCTCTCACAATTCACGGACAAAGTCGACGTTTTTGCCGAAGAGAGTAAGAAATGCTGAACGTGTTTTATTGAAGCATAACGCGCGCAAACGAAGGGGTAAAGTTACTTATTAGGCACGCGAAATTGATTTCGAAGTACGGGGTTGCGGCGGACCACGCTAATGTGTCAAGGTCAAACGAATGCGTAATTTCGTGTCTCGAGGAAGCGAAGAAAGACAGCCTGTAATATTAGGCGTCGAAATCGTTAACACCGGCTGACCCGCGTACGGACGCGTATCCTGACACCCTTCAATTACTTCTCTTACGTTCCACACCGGCGCGGGATCGCACGCGGATGGGTTATGGTTTGCACTCACGCACCGCACACGGTAATGCACTTTAGCGTCGACACTGCCGGGGAACCGTAAATATCAGTTCAACCGAGAAACCGATCGTTTCGACGCGGAACGCGAGAGTTAACGCCACGCAGATCCTTCTTTCACTTTTCAAATCGTTTCACCGCGCGTGTTACGCGCAACAAAAGACGCTGGCAGATGCGTAACAGGATTGAAACGAGATACTCGCCCAGTTACCTTGTCAGTATTATTCATTCTTAACACTTGCGGTCTCTCTGTATCTTTCTTTTTTTTCCCTCACTTTTACGTTTCTGCATATTACTAAATTATCTCGAAATATTGCTATAATATTTTTTCTCTTTTACTGTACCTATTTTTATAGTCTTAGGGAAGTATTTTCAGAATAGGACAAACAGCTGTTGCTATTGTTATTTTAGCTTTAAGAGAGTAGCAGTATTTGATTAGGATTATTTTTCACGGAAAACGGTTGAATAACTGAAAAGGAAAATTAAATTGCACGAAAACTTTATTTACAGCATTCTCTAAATAGAGCACCGGTGCAACCGAGCATAGCTCGAGCGAAGTGCAACGTAACACCAGTATAGCGGCACGTGCTCTCGTACGCATAACTTGTCGCCATGTTGGTGCGGGTGTAGATACGGCGCGATATTTGTTCGCCGAAAGAAGGAAAAAAAGAAGAGCCGCGAGGGGAGAAAGGAAGGACGTGGTAAAAGAGTCGGCTGAATCGTCTCGTTGTTGGCCACCGCCACCCTTCCTTCAACCGCCCCTTTTCTCGCGTTTTTATCTGTTCACGCGTGCGTTTTTCTCTTTCTTTCTTTCTCCCGGCTTCCTTTATCAGGCTCTGTTACATATCTCCCTTTCTCCAACGTTTGAACGTTTCGCCTCTCTTCAGTTACTCGCAGGAAACGCCGGTTATCTCGCTGGTTATCTCGTGGAGAAGAGTACACACTTCGCGCGTCAAATATACGGAAAGCGATTTTCAGTTTGACGCCAAACCGGGATCTGCGCGATATTTTTATCGTCCTTTTTATATATATTTTGAACGAGAGAAATTATATGGTTCGCTAATAATAAGTCAGAATCAAGTTGCTTAGTCATAAAAAAATACAATTTTTAATTTAACGGAAGACTAAATAAATTGTACACAAGTATTTTTTTACCGAAGTTGCAAGCTATTTCTGCTACTAAACATATAAATTTCCGTTTTTCATATTTAATTCACTTATCCTATTTATTATTAACCTGAAAGATAGATCAGAGTTTTCTTATTAAATTTATAAGTCATAAGAATTATATTGCAGATTAATATAAAACATAAATAAGGGAATGAATATTAGCGGTAAATTTAACATGACAAAATAAATTCTACCGATTCGGTTAGAAGTTAGTGTCTTTTTAGGCTGTTCGGAGGTAGAACATGTGTATTCGGAACGTGCGATGCATTAATAAGGCGCCACGTAACAGCAGGAGCGAGGTATTTCTCCGGATGGATGTGACATTCGTTGCACCTGAATTACACGCTAAATAAAGCTTTAGCTTCACGCTATGCTGACGCGTAGTTTAAAAGCGACATATATTGCAGATCAAAAAAGGGGGAAAAAATATATAATATATCTACTAATGATAAAGAGGAATGGAGATTTATGCGAGCAATCGCATGAAGAGTATGTTCAAAGAAGATTCTAACTCGCTATATCGTTCAGTTTGCAAAACGTATCTTCGAGAAAGACCAGCTATAGGCGGAAGGAGACGGATACATCCAATAACGCACGTCACTTATCTTATTAAACGGAACCTAACGTCAGATTACATTTATCGCGAAATGCGGACGATACGGACTGTCGTCGCATGAGACATATTCGATTTTTGCTTCTTTCCAGCCAATCGCCAATCTCACCGCGCGAAAGACGAGACCGTTGAACGTCGTATAAGCAGAAGCGCGCACTATGTAACTAACTGGCGTGCCGGTATAAAATTTCGCTGTTATCGAATGTTATATTTCATCTCATACGTTACTGCGCGCACAGTTTATTAAAATCGCTCTCTTGTACTAATTGCATCGGCAAACGCATCACGGCGCCAGAAATCCTGTTGAACTTGCCGTTGCTCTCGCTTCTATTGCTTAACGCGTTTCACAGGTCTCACCCCGAAGCCACGCTACCAAGGTGCCGCCATTTATATACGCGGTCTCGCCGCTTTTTACTCGCGGGGCCACGAGTAATTTCTTCATTCGAGGTTTTACGTTAATAAGATGCTTTTACAGGCGCGACCTGTCAGCTCACAGTTGGTACCTTAGTAAAACTCTCTTGACCGTGACCGTGCCTCATGCAAATCATAACTCGTGGCTATGCATTTTACCTCGGAAAAATAAATCCCGGCGCGAGAGAAAGAGAGTCAAGAATCTCGTTTCCCTTCGACCTTTTCTCTGGCATGTATTTAAATGCAAACGTGTATTCATATCGTGCCGCGTACGGTCTGTATTTTAAATGATTGGCAGTGATAATAATAACAACGTAATGAGTCAATCATCTCAGTCACCTTAGTTTCCTAGAAGCACTTCTTTATTGTACGCGCGTTATTTGTCTGCTTTTTTAAATCAACAAGGCCACTGTTGTATCAAAAAAAGTATCAAATAAATTATATTATTATATCACTATTAAAGTCATGGCATGGCACATAGAAAAACTTAAGCAGTAAGATTTAAGCAGTAAGCAAATTGACCAATAGCTATCATAAGTTTTCGAGAATACTTGAATGTAATTTGCTTATACGGCTTAAGTCTTACTGCTTAAGTTTTTTTCATGTGCAATGGCCCTTATGTGGAAAAACATGTCTTTCGATCGAAATATTCGTCGCAGAATATTTTTGACTTAAAATATAGTCGAAAAATATAAACGAAACCTCATATTTTATTTATAAGAAAGTAATTGAACATAATTTATTTAAATGTCTGAATGTCTACTTAATGGATATTTACATGAATAATATGCCAACATGAATTAGCCATGTATATGTCGCTACCCTCGATTACTTATGGGGTTCTGGCATTAGTGCTGCTAACTCCCCGAAATTACATGTAATTGTTGTTCCGAAAATATTGACGTGCATAATTGTGCAGCATGTATGCGCGCGTCGCTGGGGGCTACTACCTCTATGCAAATCCAACCTCGGAGTCTCGTGCCAAATCGCGATATTGCATAGAGATTTCGCCCGAAGAAGAAACTCGTTGCGAGCTGTTAAATTGGGCATATATATATCATATCGCATTCCGCAGGAATGCAGTTTCTGAATGTCGTAAGTTGACGCTAATAACAGTGATTTTTGTGCCTGCATGTTGTGTATCACGAAAGCTTCGTGTGGTATCGCGAACAATAGAAATATCTGTTGCGGCCCGTTTACGAAGTTTACAAAGTTCATGAGCATATAAATATTCATACGTATATTATATTATACGTACGTCTCGCGTCCTTTTTTTTCCTCTACTCGTTTGAATTTGCATTTTTCAGCCTTCAGCGCGCGCTCGCACTATCGTCAGACGCCACTACCGAGATGCCATCGAACATTCGTGACTGAATCTTCAATGGAGGTCTCGTGCCGATTCTCGTCCTTCCAGAAATTACCAAGTCCTCCGCGCACAGACTGCCGCATCAGCATTTTAAGCGCGCGTTCTTACTGATACCGGGGGGACAGACCTATTTGAGATACCGACGTTTTGTAAATCACGCTCTGCAACTTGCACGACGAAGTTAAATTCCGATAATACGCGGATCAAGCTTTGTTTTAGTACAATACCGATAACAAGAATTATAAATTTTCAAAGTTATGTTGATCGGCAAGTTTGATTCGTCTTTATAAAATGCTGTGTAACTTCACTCTTATCGAACTTTTTATGATTTTACTCTTGTGAACTCAACATAACTTGCGTGCAATTCTATCTATCTATTTATCTATCTATATATATATGTATATAGCTCTTTAAATGCTCGAAGTATTGCATGATTATAATTAGCAAAATATATCTTTTAGATTTCCTTAAAAAATTCTTTAAATAAAATAAACGTGTTACATTAGACGACAATAATGAGATTATGCTTTATGTTGGACTTATTTACTATAGATTTTTACTATAGAAATGAATTCAGTTTAAGTAAAGGATTAACTACAGAATTCTCTTATGTGAAGCTAAGAAGAGCTTATGGAAAACTGAATTCCGGCTAACTGAATTACAGATTTCGATCGGCCGACAGACGATCGTTGTTATTCTCGGACATGCGAGTGCCACCATTCCGGTGCACTGAGACGTTTGATGCAGCAGCACGTGCGCGGGAAAATAGAAGCTATCGGGATTCCATCGCGTTCGCGTGACTAGACCGTCGATAGAGGTATCGTGTGCCATTTTCGTCCTTCCAGAAATTAGTAAATCGTCCACGCAGTTCTTCTTGCAGGCTGCGACTCCATCGGCACCCCGTGCGTCTATCCTTCCTGGTGGATGCAACGGGAATAATAAACGCGCTGTGCCGGCGCGTCGGTCTCTCCTCTCTTCTTATCTTCCTGCTTGCGCCCTCCGCTCGTCTAGCTGGAGACACCTTGCCACGCGCCAGACTTTTTCCTCTTATCTCCCTGTGTCAATGTTTCTTCATCCAGACGCGAATAAACATCTTGTCGCCGCGACGTATTAACGCCATTTCGGGAAGCGACACTTTTCATACCGCGCTACTTCAAGCCACGAAATGGGCTTGACGTTTACGATGGTCGATGGACGGCAATGTAGCCGGTTAAATATTTGTTTATTAAAGCACCTGTGAGCGATAAGTATTTGATGTTAGTGTGAAATTCGTACTAAATGGACTTCTACCGTGCACACCCGGTGGTCCAGAAGTCGTATACTCTTTCTCGACGGCAAATGTTTTGGAGCCTGCGGCGGTTCACCCTGCGGCAGAAAAGACCGCCTTCGCGCGCGTGGGAAAATCTGAAAATGGACCTGTATCCGCGCGTCATGTGAAAGTGAAATGCGTTTCGAAATATTTTCCACGCTGCCTTCCGCCGAAATTTCAAAGCTTTGTTCGGTGTTTTTGCTATTTACCGTTATATACAGAATGATTGTTATATGATAAATGTGTCAAAAAATAGAATAGGAATTTTGAATAGGCATCCAGTTGAACTTTCTAAACATAGAAGTTTTTAATATATTTTTATATACATATAATTTTTACAGTATTTTTTCAAGCTCTTTCCATTGCTTTTATTTTAATTTTAGCATACATGTGCGATTTATTTTCATAACGTTGCGATAAATCTACTGTGAAAAAGTTTTTTATGCACAAAAAATTTTGAAAGCAAACCGAATATAACGGAAAGGGTGATGGTAGATCAGAACTGTCTTTGTGTTGCAGCGATATATATGGTTTTAAGAAGAGATGGAAAGAGGCAAAAAATTTCCGAAAGTTTTATAAGTCCCTCGCGTGCATCGCGCGATCGGAATCTCGTGAGATCAGCTACGAAGATGAAACTTTGACGCGGCCATGACATAACGATTCAGCAGTTTCAGGGGTCGGGACAGGAAGGATGATATAGGCGCTTCCGTTAACGGTTGAGTGTGCGAGAATCGATTCGTAATCTTTTAGAAAATCTGCCCATTAGCGATCCAATTTTATTGACGTCTGGAATCTTCCCTTTGTGGTTTTCTTCCCTTTAGATCCCTAAACTGATATTTCTATAAATAGAAAGGTTAGCGATATTTATTTTTTGTTATCGTAATCTATTGCGATGTAATATAAAAGATTATATATAAACGGGGAAAAAATTGTCATTAGTATCCTGTATGTACGCATTAGTTACTAATTATAACCAGGATAGCTGTATTCTTCAGGTAATCGTAATTCCCGTGCGCCTCTTCAAAGGGCGAACAGGCATGAGGGCCAGGCCGGAGGGATCCGCAATCGTGTAGAGGGCTCTCCCGACGGGGTGTCTCCTGGTCAGCGAGTGAAAATAATTAATGCGCCTCGTTAACTCGCGATAGCTGCAATATGTATACAAACTTGGCGGGGAGTGTGTAATGGATACTAACGAATGGTCGCGTCTTATTCGCTCCTCACCGGGGAGGATGTGGTAATCCACTTTTCGGCAGGAACCGATTCGTCGGGTGAATAATTAGGCCCGTTCACCCCCGGCCGTGCCAGGCCCCGGGATGATCGAAGGGATCTTTATGGTCGTCCGCGGATGGACCCGTTCTCAGATGATTTAATAGGCTGCTGGAACGGCGCGCGTTCTGAGTTTTTCCATTCTGAGTTAAATAACAACTTGTTATTAATTGCGTCCGTCGTAACGCCTCGCTTTGGAATAGTCAACGATTGAATCAGATTCTAGTCGATTGAATGATCATCAATGGATTATATTGTTTCTTTCCTATAGATATCTCGTTCCCATTCTTTATCACTGTCTGGTTATATCTTAAATCTTTATAATACTTTCTTGCTAATTGAATTATTTATTTTAGAGAAATTATTTTTTAATCATTTATTTGTTGTTGACATACAATGTATTCTTATAAAAGAAGACATTATGTACAAAATAAATGTTTATCGAAATAGAACTTTTTTAGATATTTATTATAATTTACATTTGTTTTACGTCAATTATAACATTTTTGCATGAATTTTCAAATTACGAATGATTTTTATAATCGACAATTTTGCTTAAAATTTTGATACTGTTATTTGAACAGTAGATATATTAGAAAGATAAAGTGAGAGAAATGATTGAAAACGTAAAAATGTCCTAGTCATCGTCGATCGTTCCATCGTGGAAAAATCGAAAATATCTATTCGTCGAACGAGTCCATTTGTCGAGGATGTACAGCTGGCTGAACCGCAACTCTTTTCGGTGCTTGGATTTCCAAAGATATGAGCATTGTACATGTATCAATAGGTATCGTTAACAAACTATTTTATCGAGGGTAGCGTGTGAAACATTTTTGAATAACAAATTAACTTGATTCTGATCATTGAATCTCAGCATCAGCATATTTGTACCTGTCAGTAATATCATTTCACCATGAATTAGAATATTGTATTCATTTTTTTAAATCTCGCAAAAGATTGATAAAGATTATTATTTTTGAAAAAATTAATAATTAATTATTTTTTTGTAAATTTTATTATAATTACTATGCATATAAAGTTCATACTTGTACATAATATCTATAATAATTTGATGTGTAGTACAATGAAGTAGATAAAATGAAAATTAATAGAACCCGGACAAGGAAAATTATTACCATCTCATAAATGTTACTGTAATTATCATCGTCACGGTGCTGAGCAGCTTAACAGTAATTAAGAGTAACAAATTGTGAACACGTTAGTGTTCGAACCAAGAAGTCGGCGACATCGAATAAGGTTCTTTTTGCTGGTTACCGTTTTGCGGACGTTTCTCGATCGAATTTCAGGAACGAAAGTCGACCTCGATCCCGAATGCTCGACCGTGGAAACACGAGTACAATTACGAAGACAGAGGATGAGGTAGTTCAAGCATACCTTCCGCGATCGACCGAGACAAAAAGAAATATTATGGTGGAGAAAAAGAAAATTTACTGTAGTGAAATTGATAATTACCCTCCGTGGGTGGAACCGATTACTTTTATGTAATTATTTATTCGAGACGCTCTAGATACCAGCATAAAATTTACCTCTGTCTTAATTTTGTTTATATATATTTTTTTAATCAGTGTAATTCAATTATATTGAAAAATGAGAGAAAGAGCGAATCTTTATTCGACGATTGTAAATGTCTCCCAAACTTTTTATTAATTACAATAAATATTAAACATGAACGGCATTTACGATTATCATGATATATGCTATTTTATAAATTAATGCTCTGAAATTTATAATGTAAATGAGAAAAATAATTTTCACAGAGTTCTTACAATTGCTTCTTCTTTTGTGTTGTCACTTTTGATATAAGAGACTTTTATGTTTCTTGCGTGTACTTCAGGATGAAATTCGCTTCTTCATAATTAGGTACATGGGCTCGCCTTTTTCTTAATCGGTAATCTACGTTTGGTTCCTTTGAAAACTCACCTTTAATTTACAAAATAACTTGTGCGCGGCGGTTACTAATAATGAACTGTCGCGCGCAATTAATTGCGCATTTCGTACTCTCCCAGTTTCGGTGTCGGGCGAAATTTTTATCCTCCCGGCGGGCCAAAGAGTTCTCGTCCGAGATAAAATGTATAAAAAAATGGCACCTTTCATTATCTCATGCCAGGCACGTGGCCCGTTGCACGACAACTTTCTCGATCCCGCGTTTTTCATCTGAGTAATTATCTCCACTCCCCTGCGGCTCTCGATGTAGATTAAGTTCCGCAAAAACTGTGATGCATCGTCCTTACTATAATACCGTCGATAAAGGTGCCTTTCGAAAATTACTTTCAGATACAACGATCAATTAAAAAAAAATAAATTTACTTTATAATGTTGATGAAACAGTAAAATATGCACGTTACGACACACGAGATTGTGATTAAAATAAGAAATGTATAATGTGCGACGATACTACGACTACAATATTAGTTAGCATTTTTTGGAGCGTTATACATTAATTATCATAAAGTATTTATTATTACAAATGGTAAAATTAATATAAAAAAATTACTTTATAATATTAATTAGGAAACGATTAATCGATTTGAGTTATCTTCCATAATCTCAGGTTCATAGGACAGTTACATCGGCACCTGGCGCGAAACACGCACGCATTTTCCGAAGTAATCAAAATCGAGAAACGTTGCGTAACATGAGATGCGTGAAGTTTGTCGAGAGCTATAATGTGTAGACGGAATTTCGTTGCAAACTTTACGACCGAAGCCTCGACCAATAAGTTTTGAAATAAAAAAGCGGAGCAAGAAGACCCGTGTTACGATACCGGTAAAATATTTATACGTACATACACCTCTCGCGGTCGGTTAAAAATAATGAAAAGTAACAGAGTTGCGCGTCCCTCGAGCCGCCAAGGCGCTCGCTCGCGTGAAGGAGCGCTCGCGCGCGTGTGCATGCGAAACACGAAGCGAGGCGCGGGGGACACTTGAAGCAAGTCGCCCGGATAATTTGAAAGCGATCCGATCTTCTCGGGGCAGCTGCCTGCCTTACGCGTAAAATATTCAAGAACTGGCCTCCCCTCCTCCGTGCGTTAGTCGGTTTGTTAAGTGAGACGATGACGAGGGCCTCGCGTTAAACCGCGCCAGCTCGAATATTTTCTCTCGTAAATTCTCCGTGTCGTCGCGGGAAGATCGAGAGATTCGATGATTTCCTGAGTCGATTGTCGACAAGATCTGCCTCTTAATTTTTCGTATCGATGTCCGACTAAAAAGCAAAAGAATCGAACTCTGTTTCTCAAGAAAATGAACGTTTAAAGTTTTGAAATCCCAATGTTCTTCTCTTTGATGCAAAATAATAACATTTAGATTGCCATGATCGTGAAATAAAACGAATTGATTTAATATAATCTGTCGTCTGCAGAAAGAAAGCAGTATGAGAGATGAACTTTGTCTTTTATATCTCAGAAAAATGACTTTTTGATCGACGTAAAAAATGCGCGAATAATAAATGTAATACTGACAAACGGAATCGTAACAAGTTTTTGCTTTTACTTTCTGAAAGCAGTGAAGATCTTAACGTATCCTTAACTTCGTTCTGCTTTCACCGAACCGGTCGTTTGTCGAATAGTCGGTAAAAAATTAGCCCCTCTCCCCATCTCTCTTTTTTTACCGTGTGAAATATCGTGTTACCAGAAATATGCAGATGCACTTCGCGTTGCGGAGGCCGTGTTAAATTTCTGAAAATCAGAGCTGATAAAAAACTTATGACGATCGACAAACTCAGTGGCTACTTGAATTTACCATTTATGTTGTGATCATTTATATGTCACCTACAGTAAAGTATGTAACTGAATTTAATATTTTAAACTGTCACGCAGAACAAAATTATTGACACGATCATGTAAGAGTTAATTTAAAATTATTCACGTTAAAGTTAATACTCTCAAAAGGAAGAAATAACGTACGGATACGGCGAAATTCTAACGCATTCGCCGAGCGAATTTTCAAAATGGGTTTCTAATTCTCAAAAGATGCCGATGTTACGGTTTATACCCGAGTATCGATTTCTCGCATTGTGTCGTCGGGTGTTGTTTATCCTTGTGGTTTACGCCAGGTTGTTTCATGTGAACCAGGTCGTTTCAAAGAACCATCCACTTCAGCTTTGGGACGATTCAATAAGCAGGAGGCTCTCTCTTCCGGATCGCTCCCTTAATTTACCTAATCCGCGGAGAGAGCCGTCTTAGAATCGGCATTCATGTCAGTAATGTGATACCAATCTTCTGTGGTATAATAGAAACCGTAGTGACCACAGAAAACAACGTATATCGATTATACACCGCAAGGTAACGTTGTATAACCTCTTGTATAACGCATTACTTCAATCTCTCAAAACCGAACAATTACTCGCATATAAAATAATTTGTTTACACAAAAAGTGATCCTTTCAATCAAGAAAATCTTTTTGAAATGCTCGACTTAAATGAGTTTTATAATGGAGTCGTGTGGAGAAGGTATGGTAGACGCATGGTGAGACTACTTGAATGTCTCATTAGATAAAACTTGAGTGCAGCGGAAATAGGTCGGATCGACAAGAAGTGAGCTCAAAGAACGCCGACCTTCTTCGAATTTTCACGTAATACTCATCGTTCGAGTGTCTCTCACGGAATCGGCGGTAATTATCCTGAAGTTCTTGACAGGAAAATGAAGCTCTTTTCCGTCTCGACGTTCGCTGAAACCCTGATTACCGGAAAGACCCTTCTAAAGAACCAATAGACAGAACAATTCTTCAGATTCTCAATTTCCGGGATTTCTCACAAGCGCGCCGACTTTTCCGAGAGAACGTCTTCTGCAAATAAGCAGTGCAAAGGGGGTAGTCCGCCAAACAAAGGGCTGTTTCAAAACGACCCACCCGAGTTTGATTCACAAACGGACAAAGGGTTGAGTTATATCTGCCATTTTTATTCTTGTTTACATCGTCTTTCATCTAACTCTTTCTAAATATTTTTACCTCGCTTTTTGCACCTCTTTGAGCGGCCTCATCTCGAAATCGGCAGCGGAAACCGTAGCGTCACCCCTCCTGACTGCGTAATGCTCGACTGTCGGGTGGAAAAACGTTCTCGCGCGAAATTCTCACGACAGAAAATTATTCAGCGCTCGGCAACGGGAGAGAATCGGGTGGAATTAATGGCGGACAAATTACGCGACAAATTTTCGGGACTCCGTCGCAGGATTCTCTTTAGAATCGCGGGCAAGGACGTAGCTAGGAATTAATCTTTGAGATAAAATTGCATTTTGTGTCATTTTAATAAATATGAATGCAGGTCGTGTTTTATTTATTCCTGCGAACAAAATGTATGTATCTGTTCATAAAATAATAGTATTTTTGTAATATACGAAATAATATGTCGTACAATCATACTTATTTCATTTTTTATTTTTATATGTTTTTATATTAATAATAAAACATAAAATTGCAGTTGTCTAGGGACACACTTTTACATTTATTTATGCTACGCCCATGTCGCTTGATGTATGTAAATGCATCATCGCTCGTTCCCTTACCGAGAAGTAAGGAGTGACGAAAAAACTGATTGCCGAGTAATTATGCATTCCACGATCGGATGCGCCCCTCTTTCGCTTCTTCAACATCTTCTGATCCAAAGGTCGCGGAATTCTGAAATGGCGAGACGGTTATACCTGGAAGAAAATCCAGATCGAGAAGGGGGTTGCTTTGCCATTCATGATTCCGAAATTGCGCATTGTTATTAATCTTTCCGTTGCTCTCGTTCTTATTGTTGTGAGAAAGGGCGCTTCTTGAATCTGCATCCTTCATTTCAACTCTTTCGGTATCGTCGCGTTATGTATTCTATTCAAATGTTTAGTTTTTTGTATCCTAGCATCACAGATTAATTTTTTAATACACAAGATGTGAGATACTCGCACGAGATACGTATATATATTTTGATGAAATAAATAATACATTAAAAATAAAGTTACAATAATGGCTGAGTGTAGGTTTATAGCTAATCGGTCGTGAATCGTGCAAATCGAGATATTCACGTGTCGTGTCCAAGGTTTATTAAAATCATACATTCAATGAGAGGCAACGTCATACTTCCACTTTTTTCGGGTCTCTTTTTAAAAATAAGGGTCACGAAATATTGAGTTTGCAGGTAGGCATTTCGTGATGGAGATTCGGTGTAGGATTGGGATCCAGGTCGGAAGGGAGAGCGATCATTGTCGTTGTGTATTGTTCACATACGCGAGAGCCACGTCTGAAATGGCATTAAGCCTTGATTCTAACTCCGGTATGATTCCAGAGTGAAAAGAGAGTCTGTCGTGTGTCGTGCGCGTATTTTTCTTGATTTTTTGTCTCTCTCTTCTGAGCTCGGTACTTCGCTGAGTTGTCAAGAAGACAGCCCTACTCTTCGAAATGTGCAATGGGTTATGCCTAGTGATCCCGTCGAGAATCTTCTATACATGGTGACCGTTTTACTTGCACTCTAGATATAAGGATTTATTTGTGCTTTTTACGACAAAATAATTATAATATTTGTAATAGAAAAATAAATTTTTATATAAAAACTGATTTGTAATTAATTATCTACTTTTTTATAACTTATAAAATACGAAATATTTGAAGTGTTAGATGTTATTTCTATAAAATTTATAATACTCAATATATACAGTATATACATAATTTATTCATTACATTTTTTCCACCTGCCAAAAATAATTTTATTTTTTCTTAAATTTATATTATGTGAATTGATTGTGCTTTTGAGTCACCCGTTGTATTCAGATCGGAGCTTTTCACGTGCTCATCATGGAATAAGAGACGAGCGGTACGTAGGCAGGTAGAAAAGTCGTTGAATGATATCGCGTAGAAAAGGAGTCCTGCCCCAAATATCCGTGATCGACGAGCGGGCTAGATTGGGACGACGAATACTGGTGCGCAGGTAAAACCGTTATCCTTCGCGGCAGCCAGCTCACCGTCGGTGTTTTAGTGATGGTTTATGGGACACTTTTCGGGGCGTAAACCCCGACTGGTATCGTCTATCATTTAGCTAAAAAAAGGGAAGAAGCGATCAAATTTTGAAGCGAGTCCCGAGATTCGAAGTGCATCTTCCCTTCATAAGCTTTGATAAAAAAAAGCATTCGCGCCGCGGCGTAGGATATTGTAGTGTGTGTAGAAAATTCTGTAAACGTAAAACTACAAATGTCGTTTCTTGATCGAGAAACGTAAATCGGTTTGAGGTTCTGCGAAGTAAACGCGTGCGAAAATAAATGCAGCGAAATCGTGTTACGGTAGTAGATACGGGGCATATTGTTTTGATCATAACCGGTAATGATGGCTTCCACGGGATATCGGTGATCTTCAAATTTGAACCCAAAGGCAAGTTGGGAGTGGAGTAGCAGTCTACAATGCCGCCCCCTCGAATTTATGATCGGCATTGCGGTTTTATTACATCAGATCGAGATTGCATCGATGTACCCAACGGAAAATAATTCTAACGTGTTCGAAAAACACGTGGAGCACACGTGTGGGCACACTCTACTGGACGTTAGAATAATTGCAATGTATTTTTAAATAACGATCGGCATTTAGTAAATGAAAAGAAACGTTTACTTACATGTACGCGCACGCATTAATTAAAATAAAAATTCTACGCACAACGATCTCGCAGGCTTGGACCCTCTGCTACTTTTTCGACGGGAACCAATAATGATGGCTTCTCGGGGTATCCATGATCTCTAAATTCGAGCCCGAGGGCAAGTAACGAGCGGGGTAGTAGTTCACGAAACTGCCTTCGGATTTACGATCGGCATCTTTCGATCTCGTTATATCAGATTATTAGAACCATATGATTACTCCGATATTTTAGTTTTAAAGCAACATTCCACATATGAAGCGTATACTTTCCAACGACGCAAACAAATATATATCAAGGCCATCAGAGAAAATCTCACATATATACTTGCTCCTCACATTTTACTTGTTTCTATTTCCTTAACAATCGGGATATATTTATGTCCAAGAATTAAGATAATACCAATGGTACTTAAATACATTTTCAGTGTCTTAATTAAGGGCGTAGGATATGACGATCGACAAAGATCAGGGGCTACCAAGCCGGCCCATATTTTGTTCTGTCTGGACCCAAAGGGAGACGCACGGATCTCGAGATAGCCACGATCTCTAAATTCAACCCTGAAGGCAAGTAGCGTACAGCAGGGTACTGATCCACGAGACCGCCCTTGGATTTACGAGCAGTATCCAGACCGGGCCTCACGAAAGAGTCGCGTGGCCCCTTACTACCTCGCACACGGAGCTCTTTGAACTCCGATATAGCATCGTTTTTTTATTTTTATTCGTCTTTATAATAGATAGGAAAATGACGCGATAATCTATGGAGGTTTCCGATCCGGCGGGAATAAAATCGTTTGCTCCGACGCTCGAAGTGGCTGAATTGAAAATTTGTAAATGAGCCGCGGTACCTTTTGACTATTTCCGAAAGATTTAAGACGCGAGAACGACTCGCGTTCGCGCCGATAGACATTTCTACGATCCCCAAATAGACGGTAACGCCTTTTTTTCTTTTGATATCTTTCTTAATAATGAAATAGATTTTTCGATATAATAGCGTTCTATATACAGGGTAATAATATCTTACTTTGACTTCTATAAAATCACTTTAATAAAGTTTTATTTATTTGAAACAGCTGTTTTTTTTTTGGTTGCATCACATTTTATTTCAACATTTTATTTCATAATTTTTGGTATTTAATAATTTCTGGATGGTTGCAATTATTGCAAGAAGAGAGAAAGAGAGAAAGATTGCTTCATATTAAAAGGATGTATCTGCCGCGAAATCGACCGTCCGATCGAGATGCACGCACACGTAGAGAGAAGGTATATCTCAATCTTTAATATCCATAGCGATCCATCATGCGTGACGCGCATTGTGCACCCGTGCGTGCATTGTACTCGCGCGTGGATGAGCAAAGAGAAGCGCGAGAGCATGGCGCCGCGTCCGCTCTCTCTCTCTCTCTTTCTCTCTCGGGAGAAGGCACGAAATCTGTTTTTCGTCCCCGCGGATCCGCGGCTCAAATTTCGTCGTGGTACCGCGTCGTCCCCTTCCGCGTCCTGTGCACACGAAGTGTCCATTTTCCGGGACTTCCGACAGAAAGGACACTCCCGTCGGCTTTAATGGGCCCTCCATCGGCTCCATCGTGGGGGAGTCGTGAGAGCTCCGAGATCGTGCCTCTTCTTTAATCTTTTTTTAAGCAGCCACTTTCAAAGCCTCGAGTACACTTCCGAGTGCTAAAGGCGTCTCGAGGAGAGTTGTCGGGAGAAGATTGAGTCTGTCGACACGTTTCCGCTGATGGGAAAGAGAGAAGGTCGGATATTTCGTGCAGTTACGTTTTTTATTTCTGCAAAATCATGAATGTGTTGTTTAAAAAACAGGCATTTTACGCAAAGGGCCATGAGAAATGTTAGAAAATCTCATAGTGCGAAACATAAATACGAATTTCGATGCTGAATGCACGCTACGAATACCTACGTTTTTCAATTAATGCTATTGAAAACAGTCCTTTTTTGGTACATTTTTCAAATACTGAAAGCAGAAACATTACGCGCTTTGTATTTTACATCCGCTGACGCTGACACGTTTTTCGGAGTAATATGATATTTTTCTCCAAAGCTGATACGAAAATAAACGCATTGCTTACGCAACTGATTCGTTGCATTTTTTTCTGTAAAATTTTTTAAACTATGGAAATATCCGAGACGATAATTACGTAATCCGTTCACAAGCTGTTTATACGGAAACAAGATATGCATTCTCTCTACGATATTCGAAAAGCTATAGTTTTACTTACATATATGTTACCAGATGTATTACTTTTCATTACTTATACAAATTAATTGACAGAACAAGTTATACTACATTAACTAATACACATGACTTCTTTTATCTATATGGATCGAAATAATTTATATCTCGTTTAAAAGAAATTTTTTAAAATAATTTTACTTATAAAAACTTTTTGTTCCAGAGAATAGAAATTTACTTTAATCCGTAAAAAAAACACAACAAACAGAAGTTACATGAATAATAATACAACGTCGTCTAATAAAGCAAGTTTTTTTATGCTAGTTAGAAATAATTTAGAAAGAACTACTGTGATGCCGCATCAAAAATTGTTTCTATTCAACCGCGGCTTTTAAAGGCATTGCGTAGCGAAGTATATGTTTTAATCTAACCGGTTTTAATTGATCAGTGCTTCTTATACAATTTCGATGTACATTCGTAGCTATAAAAGAATCGCTTCACACGGGAGTTTCTTGATGGATCGCACCGATGAACGAGGTTTAGCACGAATTAAGGCCGATTACGATCCTTCTGTTCAAAGACAGGTAGCCGCCTGGCTTTCGTCTTTCTGCCAACGGCCGACGCTAATTAGGAGTTAATTGTATTAATGGACGATCGGACGGTCGGCTACCACAAAGGTTCGAGTTGATGGGTCCAAGTATCTGTTTTGGCTGAATACTTGGTCGAGAAGGGAAGAGATTCTCTTCGATTTGAAGATGCAATTTACTGAAGTTGCTTGTAACTTTTTGAATTATTAATTAGTCGCAGTTACGCATAAAGAGAAACCAACTCGTAAGTGATATTTTTCAAACACAATTATTTCGAAAGAGCACTGGAAACAAAATTCCACGGTACCATTGAACCAAAAATAAAATAATTACTTTCCAATGTGCTCGCTATATATATTCAGCCGATATTTTGCAATAAAAATCTGAAATAGATAAAGTTATACGCTTAATATTTTTGGAAAGAGATATATGTATGATTTGTTTGATAGAATTTTGATTTATCCTTAAAGATGTGTGTTTTGCGACGACGTTTGCATGACAGACTGAAATTTCCCGCGGATATTCCTGCTCCCTAAAAGCAAAGACTTTGGAGCTACCCGAAAAACGGATGTTCATTTCACGTGTACGTACTACCGGGGGACAAAGTAGATATGTATGTACACACGACCCACTTCATCCTAAATAAATCGAACGACTTTTAGTAGCCTTGGTCGACACAAATATTGTCGCATCAATTAAAGCCATTGTCCCAACGGTACTCCGCGATCGTGTCTCTCGCTTCGTTTGTATCCTAAAACATGGCGCCATGTTTGGGAAGAATTTTTTTTCATTATATTATATGCCTTATATTATATTATATGCAAAGACGTACATGTTTTGAACATAGGTTTTAATAATTAAATGTAATAATTAATGATTTTTTTTCTTTTGAGAAATTGTATTGTATCAGTCTCAATCTTGTTCTAAATATTTTATGTATATATTAATATAATATTAATACAAAAATTAAATTTTTTTACAAAATGTTTAAATGGTAAGCTAAAAAATAAATTACAAAGCTATAATTAGAAAAAAATTAATGAATTTAGCTTGTTATTTCTATAATAGTAAATAGCTTTTTTTTAACGATTGCAGTAAGTTCTACATTTTATATAGTCTGAAAAAATTTTGTGACATTTTAGGATCTATCTTGCAGAATCTCTTTGTTGAAATTCTTTACTTTGTTAAAACTATAACTTATGAAAAAATCCATTTTATATTGAAACCAATATTAAGTAAAGTAGTGGATTTTAGACTTTGCTTTGTCATGCATGAAGATAAGATTGATATTATACATTTCCCGTCCCAATTAACGTGATAAAGTTAAAAAAATATTACATTCGCGCTATTATATCTGGTTAATTGGGAATTGATTCCAATAAGAAATCAATTTCAGTATTCGTGGACCAACTAATCTTTCTTCTGCTTCGATAGCGAATAACAAACATGCCTCCCGAGCGTTTAATCGGAGCGACTCGAAAACATGAAATCGGGGCCCCTTCCGTAGTTTCCTTTTTTTTTAAACTGCACGCGTTGGATGCGAGGCAGATGCGCCCCCGAGAGCGAACAGCTGTACGATTGTCCATTTCGTTTCCACGTCCAGTCGTTCATCCTCCGTAGGGCCCCCCAAAAGATACTGGGATAAGGATCGAAGGCTCTCCCGCGCGAGAGAAAAGAAGACGGCAAGAAATATGAAGATACGTCGACGGATAAAGATTGGGCCCCCGAAGTGGGGGGTCGGAGTGCATGGTAAAGAGAGAGAGAGGCGGGGTAGCGTCGGCGGCGGCGACGAGATTAGGAACGGGTGAACGGCGAAAAAGAACGAATCATGAAAGTGCCACGCGACCCACAACGGAAACATAATAAAAACTGATTGAGGATCCTTCGGGGCCGTCATCGGGCTGCAATGGCAGCGATTCGGCGGCGCGGCGGCGGCGGCGTCGATCACGGCGACCGACGGCGACGGCGCGCGGCGTTGGCGGAACATCTGGCCCTCCTGGCTATCGGTAATAATCACAGTCGGAGAGCGGGAAATAAAACCCTCACGTGCGTGCGTGATCCGTTTAACGGATGTAATGTGTAACGATACACTCCAATTAGGTAGCCCTCGTTGAACTTTTTGATCACACCGAGTCGTTCCCGTTGCAGTCGGCTCCGAGAATGCTGCGTAGTCGTATCGAAAGGATGTGCGCCTTGATTCTCTTCCGAATAAAAAATAATTGAGATTTTTATTAATAAATATATTGGCATAATAATTCTTGAGTTATAAATTAGTAAAATAAAATTAGTTGGAAATAAATACTAAAAAAAAAAAATTATTTGTTGTTCAGTTTGAGCTAAATTTTAATTTAACGAAGTATTAAGTTGAAGTTTTTAATTTCTGATATAACTGAACATTAAAATTTGATGCATTATACTGGTCATTTTTATACTAATAATTCGATTCCGCATTTTAAGCAATCTCTTAACTCTAACTTTCGAAGAGATATTGAAGAATATACCACGAAATTATTATATTGTATTGATTCTCGTCGCTCGCGACTTTTTGGAGTTAAAAATGCAGGCTAATTTGGATCGTGCGCGCGGCAACGTAGCGGCATCGAAAAAAAGGGCTGCGGTAAAATCGCGAGTCATCGTCGGCGAATGGCCCTTTCGTATGGTCATGATCGAAAATACTCCGCCCATCCTGAGTGCCGGTGCCGGACGGGCAAAGGGTTGCGTCAACAATGTGCGGCTCTCGACTTTCATTTGAGAAATTTGAAGGGAGAACTTTGTAAACGAGACGCGGACAAATAAGCGGTCCGCCGTCGCTCAAAAGGGCCTGCGATCCCGTTCTGGCGTGAAAGTTCCGTTTGCAAATTCCCTCGTGGTATGTTTTCATAGCTATAACAATAACATTAACGATTTTATGCTTGCTGACGCATCCGCGAAGATACCGGTTGCTTGCTGCCCACGAGTGATTTGTTGATTCGTTACTCCAACATAATACGTGGTGGTCTACTGAGGATACTTTCCACGAAATCCGAATGTCGAAAGGCAAGAGAACTTAATAGAATCGAATAGTTATCGTTAATTGAACGTAACGACGTAACGTTCAGGAGTGGTCGCCTTGTAATATAGGTGTGATTAATAGTGTAATAAAATTAAGCGGTGCTTTTCGCGCGAGTCTAATAAAAGTGATTTTTTTGCGCTTTAATTTTACTATTAGGATTCATAATTTCCTACGGCCGTACTGTTGACGGCCATTGATGTGGGAATCAATTTTAATAGTGTTATAATTGCGGTGAAATCAATTCTATAAGTAATTAAAGAAGCGACACAACCAGCGGTTCTTATTTTTTTAATAATAATGCAATCAAAGGATGTACATCTTTTTTTTTTTGACAATCTTGATATTGGATAAGTACTCTATAATTTTAAGAAAGATAAAATATTCAAATATAAATATTTTTAATCGATAGCGAAATTTTAGAAAACAGTTACGCAGTTGCGTCATTGTATAATTAAACTATCGTATAATATTAATTCTTGAATTTTAAGTAGATTTCTGAAAAGGTAATATCTTATCTCTGATCAATGCACTTAAGCTTTATACTGTTGAAAGGATATTTCATTATGCGCACGGCCAAAATCCGACTATGGCTGATCAGATTTGCGGATAGTCCGTTTATAGATAATCCAAATGCGAGGATTCTCGACGAGGTCTTCGTCCATCCCGATCACAAAGTATACATCGCTAAAGGGCGTACATAATGGTTGCGTTGAATTCGGTAACCGCAAAATCCTTCTGCGGTATTCATGGTACCTCCCAAGGACGGCTTCCATGAGTTCCATGATACTGCTTGGACGGCGAGGAGCTAGGAAAAAATGGAGAATCGTAGGAGCGTGAAATCGATTCACGGACCGATCGGGTTTTGCGATTTGCTCGCTTGACCGGCGACACGGTGACATCTGTGCCGATAGAGAGCCGATTTTCACGTATTACCGTAGCCGCTGGTCATCCGACGGATCTTTATGGACATTAATGGGATTTCGGGGCGAAAGAGGAGCCGTCCAGCTGTTCCTTCGTGGTACCCCGCGAAAGTCATATGTTTTACGATATATGAAGCGTGTATTTCCACCGGAGAAGGGACATATACGTGTGAAAATAAAGTAAATTGAACGTAGTTGTATAGAAGAAACCAACTGCCAATATTTGGATTTCTGGACCATTATTTCATAATAATGCTGTGTGATGTTATGTGTTTCGATGAATAAATCCATAGAAGTTATCGCTGAAGTTGGATTAAGTAAAGGATTAGCTAAAAGAACAAGATTGTATCTTGTTGTAGAGTTTAAGATTGTAAAACAAGATTGTATTTTTCTCTGACGTTGCAGCTTTGAAGCGCAATGTATCTTACAACTTTTTTAAAATCACGACATCGAAATTATTCGTATTTCAATATTTTTTGCAAAAGAGAAATTATTCTAATTTGTTTCAAGACACGTCGCCGTGTATGCCAAATCCCTATTTCGCCGATACTCAAGTTTCTTTTTACGTAACATTAGTTTTCGTTGCTTTTTCAGGTAGGTACGTGCGGGTATATATCGCTGGATCGCTACGCATTCCACATGGATGTTCTTGAATCGCGGATTATGCGTTCGTGCGGGAGACAGCGGGGCACCCGGAGGAACCAAGGGTGCCAGGCTTGTCGCATTGTCCCGTGCGAGATGGCAATTTGTATGCTTTTGTGCGGGAACTAAGAGGACACGCCAGCCACGCTATCTGATGAGTGAGAAACTTTTCCTCACCGACTACCACCGAGTTGCATTTGCGCAATAGCAGGTATTGGTTATGAACCACTTATAAAAAATATCTTGTCTGGATTACAAAGGATAATTTCCGATAATTTAAGCTTTGATAATCCAGGTTTCGCTAAATACATTCCTGCTTGAACTTAAAGGCTTAACTCGAGTTCTTAATTCTAAAGTGACTTTGTCAATGTTTATGATATATATATATTGTAACACTAAAAAGCGATATGCTGACATATTACATTAATGAACAGCGAGTAAGTCATCAACGTCTTTTATTTTGGTTACTTTTTGCTCATGAAAAATTGATCTTGAGGCTCGTTAGAATAATCTGACGTATCTGACTATCCCGTGTATATAATTTAGGATACACTATATCGAATTATTAATATAAAAATAACTTATACGCGTACATACAATACGTTTCAATTGTTAAAAGAATATTCGCAAACGACTTAGCATATTGACAATTGAAGTTGGCAGTTGGCGTGGCGGAGTACTCAATAAACGTATCTATTCGCGGCTTAGCGGAAGTCGCAGGAAGAAAGGGTCGAAAAAGAGTCTCTTTTAGAGAGGCCCTTTTCTCGGGGAGCAACTCGATCCACCCACCCTTCAACCCTTTTTTTCCTTCATTGAATAAAGTAAATACTTTCACCTATGCAGTTCGAGCATCGCTTGGCGGAGACGTTTGAACGGCAAACAGCGATCCGTCGATTGTGGCCTTCACATAGGCATTGAAACTTTCTTTCTGCAGGACTCAGGTATCCGATATCTTTCGATTTTTATCCTTCGTCCTCGCGCATCTACATGAAAATTCACGCCTCCGCAAATCGCACGTCACGCGATTCCCTTCACAGCTCTCACGCTACATTGTCCTGTCAAGTATTCATCGTCGGTTATAATTTAAAAAAATTATAACGAACAGGAAAGTTGGAATTTATGCAACTTGTATTTTAATTGTTCTATTAAATTTAGGGAAGTGTTTCTAATGTAATGTGATCTTGATAAGTTATCTGATAATATCTGATGTACTTGCGTTGAAGGGAAATCAATTTCCCTCAAGATTAATTATTTATACCCTCACTATAACGAGCGCATTTAACTAGACGAGTTATTTGCACGCACAACGTATCAGAGTTTTTGGAGTGCGAGTAAATTGGCAATTCATTTCGGGACAACATCGATATGATATCCGCAGCATGTACATCGCTAATGTATATGGAATAATTAATGCCTGCCGCGTGTCATTTTCGTGATGCGCACATTTATGGCTGCAGCTATAAATACAGAATGTAATGCTCTTGTTGACATATAAAGCCGCATATTCGTGTTGATCGATCGATTCGACGTGTGTTCGGCCGAAAGTAAGAGTATCCGCGCGAGTCGAGAGAGAAAATATAGCTTCTCGAGAAGAGAGGAGAAAGATTCCTTTTCTCGTTGGTCCACTTTTTCGCGTCATCGAGAGTGAGGAGACGTACTCGAAACGGGTTAGCGAACAACTGGAGAAAACTATAAATCTAACGTGTCGTGTTGGATTAATACATCATCAAGAAAATCGCAAAACAAGAAGTTATACGGTCCTGCGGAAACAGGATGCTATATGCGAATTAATTAACGTTTTAATAAATACAACATATTCAAAATTATATATTGTATTTATTGTAATATATCCAAGTTTTTGTTCATAATACATAGACCTCGATGGCGAGATATTAATACGTTATATCTTAAAAGCGTTTCTTTATCTTATCTCATAACAGCGAGCAACCCTCTAAAATCGACCGCGCTAAGATCGTATCGTTTAATCGCCCCTTTTAGATCTCGAGGGAAGCAGTCCGCGGAGAACGAAGGCGGATAGCGAGCAATTAAAAAATTATCGCGTCTGTAATGTACAGCAAATAGCCGTGAAGATGCTTGAAGATATAAAAAATTATTAGGCGGCTGCATTGCGTGCCTATACCATTATGCTGTGACAGTAATTTTCGCAACCGGAATGCAGGCGAATATAGTAGAAGGATAGAAAAAATCTCTTTTTCAGTACTTTTAAGAAAATATTTTAACGTAATGCAATACATTTTCCACACACATATTGTACAGTAATATTAGACGTTTGAATTTTCTTCGAGATAATATGATTCATTCGACCTTTCCTGGTGATTCATAGCGCGCTATAAATAAAAAAGTATAAAAGAAAGAAAACAATTAACAAGAACTCTCGTTCGCCAGTATTTACATGGTACACGTTTTTAGGCTTTATAAAAAAAAAAGGTGAACGATGGTTGATGATGATAGATTGAAGAAACTATTATGTAGAGCGCGGAAAGGCTTCCTAACTACCCCCGTGATGAGGTTTTTCTTTTAGGGTGGATACTATCTCATTAAGGCGAATGTTTTCCATTTGCCTTCTTTCGTGAGAAAATTTGAAAAATAACGTTGCCAAGTTGAAAAAAGTGGAAAGTTTTTTTACACTGTACGATGGAATGCCGAATTATTTGGTTTTACGAATAACAATGCAAAAAGATTTGTTTTAAAGTAAAAGCACAAAGCAAAAGCATGAAACATTATAAATACATTTTAAAAAATCTACTAAAATTTAAATATAATTAAAATTTCTAATATTTTTATTTACATTCATTTTTTGAAGTTTTGCTTTGAAAAATAAAAGCACATTTGTTACATTTTATTTATATATAATTAACTTAAGTGCATGATTGTTCGTATAAGATATGCAAGAAGAACATCGTTTAAGTATTAGTAGTTGTCAATATAGAAATTTGTTTTAAAGAGGGAAAATGTTCTCGACGACGAAATCCGAAATCGAGACGCAATGCGACTCATCTCACATAAAACTCCCAAGGATCCGCGATGCTCTCGGATCAACGCCACTCTGAAAAAAGGATCTACAGGAACGAGAGAGCCGATCGATAACGCCCGTGCCTCTTTTCCTCCTTCTGCTCCCTTTCTCTCTTCCTCTTTCTCTCTACACTGTCCGCCGAAAATTACGAGGGTCCGACTCGCTCCGGTTGCGTCAATGACCAAAGTTGGCCGGCCCGGGCCCGAGCTCCGGGCCCCGACGCGGTTCGAGCAACCCGCGCCGGAGGCTGCCACGTTCGTATTTATATAAGTGATTTTTTATTCATGCAGCTTTTTGTTCGAGAGTCCCGGGAGAGGGTATCCCGTGCTAGCCGATCGGCGTTACCCACCCTCTCGCCCTCTCTGCCCCTCCGACGCTGCCGTCCGCGGTCCGCCGTCCATCGTCTCCGTCGGTGAACTCGCACGTGGAGGTGCATGTGTGTGAGGGGGCACCTGTAGTTTTTCATATACACCTGCTCCATCGGCTTGAGTGTCTTTCTGGTATAGTTTCGGCGTTTCTTCTCGCCGTGGGGATACATTCGGCGAGAAAGAAGTCGGTTATGGGACGCGTGCCCGGTGCAAGCTGATTGGCCGACCCGTTAAGAGAATACCAGCCGCGTACGCCCTGATGAAATATTTTCGCCAGTTCCTCTTTTTTTCTCTTCTTTTATTTCTCTGTTCTCCCGCTTTTTCCTTCCCCTTGCACTGATGGATTGTAATGTCCGTCGATACTTCCGTTCCGTGCGCCGCCCCTACCGCCGGATAATCATATATATGTTACAGAGGGAGAACTTGCGCGCGAGGCTCTTCGCGGTCGGAATCTAACAAAATAAGATGGTCTAGAGAAATTTCTCGGAAATACACAGAAATCGCGGGATTGATTACACACTTTATCGATTACGGTACAATTTTATTCTATTTATTTTAGTGGATTCTATTATTGCGAATGTAGCAGTTATATATTTCAGTTATACGATTTCTGACATTTGTTTCACTCCAAAGCTTTCTCAACTTCCTTTTCTTCCATGTTTCATCGAAGATTATATAATACAGCTTTAAATAGAACAAAATTGTCCTCAAAATATTTTTTTACGAGAAATTATCGAGACCCGTTAAGTATTTTATTATTTGATATCTTTATTATATAAAATATAAACATTCATTTTTATAGTGATTCACACATACACAAAACTAGTTTTATCATCCATTCTGCAATCTGCAGATCTACACTCTTGTTAATAATCCGTTTATTGATGGCGTGGATACATATCCTTCGCGGCGAAAGGGTTAACAGATCGTGGACGGTACGTGATGCTTCTCGTAAAATGTGGCCTCTCTTTTTTAAATTTAAGCCACGTACGGTTAGCGCCGCGCGTTGCGAAACAACCGGCTGTTGCATAAAACGTATCGTAATCGTACGTTATTTTATCATGTGACGGTATCATTTCTGCCGTTCTGCTTCGATTGGCTTTACTTTAATTTAATTGACGCGAAAATATGGACATTCTCTACAAGGCAGCGGAATGAATCGAATAAATGAAAGCGGGAGCGAGTATATGTATTATCGAAAATGTCATAGCGATTCACACATACTGGCGATAAGAGCTGACGAGACGCAGTAAGAAATCATTAATGATCGATTACATGTTTATCAAGCTTAAAATTAACGAGGGCCCGCGGGAAATTTAATGGTAGAAATTTCAGGAAGCTTTTAAGAGAGACCGTGTAAGTGTTAAATATACAAAAATTAAGAGAGCGAGATAATCCGTTAAATTTAAATCGATTCCTGGAAACGCGTTATGTAAATTCCAACAAGTACAACATGCAACAAGTTGTAATATATTTTATCGCATTCGTCTCTTTGATGTCAGGTTTACCTTTTTTATCGTGTAGGTAGTACTTTAGATATTTGGCCACGGACCTGATTTTTTCCAGCATACATCACATTACATGTAATTTAAGAACATGTGTTTGCTTGCTATTTATATTACGTAATTGCGTCAGAATCAATAATGGAGATATGAGTTGAACGGAAAATATCCATTCTTAAATGCATCACATTGTGATTAATGGATATATTGTTTTACACATTGATTTTGATGGAAGTTAAATTTCATTACATTCTTACATCATCACTTTTGTCTTATCGCGTATTACCACGTGCGTGATACCAAACAACGTTTAAGGTTTAAGAAAAATTAATTATTCAGCATAATGTTACTTGAGTCACATTACAGTAATTTTAACTCATTTTGTGATTTATTTTGATCTGATCTTGGCTTTAATGAAGTTTTCTCCTTTTTCCTTTTACTTTTTCTTTCTCTCGCTCGCATCCTTTTATGTTATCTTCCAAGCCTTGTTAAACTCGAGCCGCGGGGAAAGTCGAAATAAGTTAGAGAGTCTCCTTTTCGGAGTAAGAGCCATTCCTTGTAGACGTTTCTTGGATTAATGTCCGACAACAGACGCGTATCTGTAGACAAGATCGATGAGGTACCTTGCAAAAGCAGTCTCTCGCTGATCTAACACTCCGCGACACTTTCGAACTCGTTGCTCTCGTGGCTTTAACAAGGTAGATCCTCGTCGATAACGCAGCCGGTGCAAAGAAGACAAAGTTCTGCACCGCAAATTCCACGGGATATGTTCCAAGATGTTTCGCGTGCCTCACAATGGAGCGAAGTAGCTCCATGCTGCGCAATTCCACAAACTTTAGGTCCAAACTTTACGTCGAACATGGTTTCTGGTAGTTGCTCGCAATTATTGTTTTTTCGGGAGACATCTTCTGCCGTTTTGCTAGGATTCTGTAAAAAAATAATTACCGCCCTTACAAGCCGGATTTTACGAAACTATGTTTGTTATTAATTCAGGTGGACTCTGGAAAAAGAGCTTTATACATACGCAAACCGGTTCTGTTCGTAAAAAGAGATAATTATGATGCATTCAAAATTTAAATTTATATTTTCTTTTGCGGAATATCTGGAAGCAAAAACAAGCCCATTAATTTGTAATTTATTACTATATAATCATATCAAGTACTTTGTAAGATAACGTAAAAGTTCTTTCTGATTTATAATTATCTTAATTATTTTCCTTTTACTACGAATACTCGTAATCCATTTCGTAAATTGTCAGTGGAAATAATAGTTTTATATATACCTATAAGTTTTTTTCTCTCGTCAGCTTTTATTTCTATAATAAAAATTTTTGCAATATAAATCCACCTTATACAATTACTTTTTCAAAAGCATATTTAAAGTAAATGTAAATAATATGTAGTTCAATACAACACTTTCTTTTCCACGTATGTCCGCGATATATTTTGCTGCACCTCGTCTAATCGTGGACAGTGCTCGTGAATGAAGATCAGTAGCGTAGACGGCTTGGCCATCGTTTCCCACGAAGGTGTCTTCCTCTTTCTCCCTCTGTCCCCGGCGGGGAGGAATTGTCGGTGAATACACCGTCGCGGGGGAGAGCCAGGACCATTCGTCCTTCCGTCCTGAATGGGTAGGATAAGCGAAGTGAGTCTCCGCGAAGAGCCGCTCAACTCCGCGGGTGAATTTATCAATGTCCGGATACGAATCAGTGAGGCTTCATTTACAAGACAAAGCTACGCCATGCGCGGCCGCTGCCGGGAAGACTCCAAGAAAGACAACCTCCTTGAGGGAGGAGTAGACGGATGCGTTCGTGAGTTCATAGGCGTCGATTTCCTTTAGACCAGTCAGCGCTACTGTGAATCGTATGCAAACAAACACCCTTCTTTTATTGCGTATAACAACTTTAGAAAATTAATAGTCGGAAATTAGGAAGTAGAAGTCAGGATTAAAAACTCAGTTATTTGAGTTAGTCAAAAGTCCAAAATTTAGAAATTAGAGATTCAGATATCGAGCGTTAAACATGTCTATATAAAACGAAAGAAAGTTAAAAATTTCTTTTTTTAAGTAATTGTAAACGTATTTACAATATTTGCGAGTTGTGAAAAAAAAATGGTGTAATGGCTTAGTGGCCGGCGCTTATGCTACGCGCAGGAGTCGGATGATAATCAGGAGACTCCTTCGATCTTTCTCTCAGGTCGGGTCCACCCACGCCGAGAACTTAATTCGCTCGATTGGATGCACTGATTTAATCGCGGACACTCAAGCAGAACGGGATAAAAAAAGAGAGAGAGAGAGAGAGAGAGAGTGGGAGGGAGAAGATTTGGTATCCAAGACAATCACGAATTTATCGGCGTCTTAATTAGTAACTTGAGATACGGGAGTCCTCGTGATCAAAGCGATTTCTCCTTATTTGTTTGTCTTCGAGAGATAAGTCTTTCTTTCGCAACGCATCAAAGAGATACGCGTAATTTTGAATACATTTCTTTAGCAACAGTTTAGAATTCTGTCATTTGTAACGATACGCTCATTTGTAATTGCAACGTCTAATAATCCAAGATCCAATTTTGCCGAATCAAACATTTAGAGTTTGTGCGATTACGTTAAAATCTTTATTATGTGAAGAGAGTGAGAAGTGTCGCTATTTATAGGTAATTAGCCAGGGGAGGTAGCTACCAATGATACCAGTATAATTTAACTTTGACGCACGGGCGTGAGATAAAGCGACACGACGACGTTAATTGCCTCATTAAGGCACGCGAAGTACCATGAGAGATCTTTGTGCCATGGTAATGCCTGATTTACAATTCACATAGCTGATAAAATCCAATATCATGAATTTATTCCAATATGTAGCCACGCTCAAGTCGTAACATCTATGCAACGCCGTCAGTCCGGTTGCTGAGAACTAGGGGCAGCAGGACGTTGATGTGTATCATAACTACTTATACGATATTTCCTACATGTGTCATAATCTATATATTTGAAGACCATAATGACATATAATTATAATTAACAGAGTATTGAAAAATATTAGGAAAGTGCTATAAATATTACAAATTAAATATTAAATATTAAAAAAGAGCTATAAAATAGCATCAGCAATGCCGTTGGATAGTATTTTAAATGAGATTAGAAGCATGAGTATACAGTCAAGTACTCACAATGAGAAGTTTTTTTTACGGTAGAGAAAGAAAGGGAACAATATAGAAACAAATATTTGTTCAGATAATAGCCCGTAATTTTCAGGACACAATAAATATAGCTTAGCAACCTACGAACTTTCAAAAATTCATTTCAACTTTGAAAAGACAGGTAAGAGTTTGATTGGTTTGGCTCTATTCTATCCCGAAAACATGAGATTGGTGCTGATGAACCGAGAAATCTCGCGAAATGGGAAAGGAGCTCTAATTTCTCGTGGGGGTGTGGCGAGGAATCGTTAAGGGAGCTTATTGGGACTGTCGGGTGGACGATGAAGAAAACAGAACGAAGAAAAGAAGCGGTTGGGAGTTTCGAATACCCCTGAAAATCGAGAGCACCCTGATGCATTCAGGTGCCGGAAGAAGGGTGTGGTACTAATATACCGAGGATGCACTAAAAATCTCTGATTTGAAAAATGGTCAGCCCCTCTTCCTTTAACACTGCAACCGGTCTTAATGACTGTTCTCTCTCTCTCTCTCTCTTTCTATATTTTCTATACTCTCATTTTTCCCAAAGCAACTTTTTATATACAATTAAAATTAACTTAGAAATAAAAATCAGGACATTTAAAATTAACAACAAAAAACTAGGATGTTCACATATTTACATTTTTTAAAATCAAAATTATATTATTATATAATTTAAAGAATTATAATATTTGACAGTCACATGCGATAATTAATATAAAGTTTAAAAAATAAAGATAATATCTCTTTCACACAATTCTTCGAAGCAAGATAATATTTTTACTGGTTGTAAATCATTACGCACGCCATTCCGCAAATTCGGCATATATATTATCTTGTCCAGCCTCGATATTTCCAGTAGCACCTGGCGACTCGTTTGACCGAAAGTCCCAACTTCACAGAGAAGTCGTTCAACAGTCAAGGCACGCGTCGTCGGGTCGAGACCGCCGCAAAAGTACAACTCAATCACTGTATTCTGTGCCAAGCAGAATGACCGGCATGACGTCCGAACCGAGAAATTAATATTTCCCGATTTCTTTCGCACGGCAATACTTCCGGACAATGCGCCGCAAGCACGTACACAGTGACGGGCAAAATTTCGAGGCAGGTTGTATACAGCTCGGCGAACCGCTTCCTGGAAAATCCCCCGGGATTATTAGCTATTAAACCGAGATTACCGCTCGCGCCCGGACGGCTCTAATCTTGATTTAATCCGGCTTTATGGAACGAACGGCATTACAATGTTTGTCGGACGCTAACGAAGTCTAAGCTCGAATTAAGATGCGCCCGGGGCCTTCCCTCGCCACTTCGTAGCTTGTCATTGCTGCGACTCCTTTTTCGCGGTTCCGAATATCACTTTGTGGAGATCTCGAGTTAATTTGGCATCGTCTGTGTGAGGGATTTGTAACGTGCCGACTGTCGCTTTTGCGCGTAGCATGGATTGCCATTGGACATTAAATGATAGATCTAGCACAGTGACTTCGAGCTTTTATGCACAAATGTGCATAGGCGACATTTTCTTCTAATACTTTTTAAACCATTTTTCTCACAAAATATTTATTTATCCAATTTTTATTAAGAAAAAATCAATAATAATGCGACTGAAATTTTAATATAAATAGAAATATGATATATTTTTGTATGTGTTTTAGTCCAGTGAGTGTTACATCTAATTGTAAGTCTTGAATCCATCTTTTTAGAATCTTGCTCATATTTATCCTTATTATTTGACTTTTCTTAATAAAAGATCAAGCTGGGAAAATATGGTGCAGCATTTTACGTAAATAAGGATATGAAATAAATGTTATTATAGATATAATGCAAACTTCAGCGTTGGAGAGAAGTAATAATTTTCGAAAACGTTGTTGTATGTACCTAGAATCAGCGAATTGTGCAGCTGATAAATAATTCATTCTCTTAACGATGAATTAATTACTTGTAATAATTACCCACGGTAATTACTACGGACTGCTGTCGTTAAGGCTGTATTTACACAGCGTAATACCTTTCATTATTTTACGCAACTAGAGGCGGGCGAGCGAGCGAACGGGAACGGAGCGACGCGGCGAGAGAAAAAAAAGGAGTAAGGGACAAAATTCCTCGAGGGTGGAACGAGCACGAATTCCCGAGAGCCATCGTCCGATGCACCTGTACCCTGCACGGTTAGGTTCTGCATTGCCCGCCTCTGTTGCACGTCAGTCCTCTCCCTCCCCCTCTTGTCCCTCTTTCTCTCTTTCCCGTCCTCTTCTGCGCTCCCCGTCTTATATCAGGTTCTTCTTCGTACGTCTCGCCTCTTCCGCTCTCTCCCGCGCCACGAAATCGCTTCACGAACTTTCGGACGCTGAGGAGGAAGGACGAGGAGGAGGAGGAGGAGGTGGAGGAAGAAGCACGTTCTTACCAAAGGAGACGCGTGCCTGTCGTGCGCTTCTTTTCCCCACTCTTCTTTGCTCTCTCGACAGAGCTCCACGCAACCGAAAAAGATCAGGTACACCCGGCAGAAATGCATTCTCGGTTTTCGATACGCATAGGTGATAAGGACGTTACTTTGTTAGAGTGTTGCGGTCGGACGCGAGACCGGTTTGTGACTTTGACTCTCTGCATCGGAGTATCGATTAAGTTTTAACTGGTTATTAGAGTAAAGAACGGCTTGGTGTTTGTGCGTTTCGCGAGAGATAACGGCGGCACGTAAATCAGGGATCCTTATATATTACTTTGTGCGGCCCGTTTGCTCGAAAACAACCTTGCCGCAAATAAAAAAGAGACTATTAAATAATAACGCTACAATGTCAACGCATATGATAACGCCGCACAAACACAGAGAAAGAGATAGAGAGTTGGATATATTTGCCCAGTAGCGAAACAGATTCCATTGGGATTTTACGACGCGGACGTATGGAAACTTACATCTACATTTGTTTTAGAAATGTAATCAACCACGGCTCACGCAACTACCTGTAACTTCAGAGTTAGAGTTCCATCTCGGGGAACTCTATTAGTATTAGACATCGACTGATACACCGCAATTGTACTGTATAGCCCTAGGTTATTCTGTAGATGATGAAATATTACTTATAGTGAGCTCCACGATAAATCAGGCCTACCGTTGTGAACGTTTCATAGTTAATCTACTATTTATATATCTATACGATGATGAACAGTTACGTCTCAAATAATCGTAACGGATACGTCCAGTGCAATTTGCATTTGTCACATTCGAATCGCAATAACATGACAAAGTTACGGTATACCGGTAATGGCCACCTTTCGAGAAATCTCAACTTCGAGTTGCGGAGAGCAGAATGCAGGCCCGCCGAATCGAACTCGAATGAAGAGTGTTTGCAAGCAAAAGGGTAAGAGACGGCAAATAAACGAGGAGCAGGCGGAGGCCGGAGGTGGAAGAAGGAAGAGGAAGAGGAAAGAGGAATTGCGGAGTGCGCGCCGTCAGTTCGGTTCTCCCTGCAGCAGGTTGGCAGCGACTAAATGATTTACCAAACAATAAATCCTCGCGAAGATACGATCGGACGCGGCGCGGACCGAGCCTGGGAACGAGGGAACTGCTCACTTCGCCATTGCGGACGAAAACAACGACTCTTCGGCTCGTTTCTTGATTTCTTTGCCTCGCGATGATTACCTTCGACGCTCTGCCAGCCGCGACCTGCGCCACCAGCTTCGGAGGTGAGATTCGTTGTTTTGAGGAAGAGGAAGTATATTTGGACCAATTTGACTTTAATTCTAAATACTTTATCGAGAGCGACGTTCTCGCAAAACGTATGTCGAAAATCTTTTATTGTAATACAGGATGTTTTAATTGTTTATATTTTTCCTTCCTCTTACTTATTTTTACAAGAAATCGAAACGGAAGAAATACGTGCGACATAAGCGGAGTGAAATAGCGAAATGAATGTGTCTTCAACTGATCGTGAAAGTGCAGCGAATAAGATGTAACGCGGAGAATGATCGATTCTCGTATGGCAAAATCGTATTTGGCGATCATGATTTGTTATAACGAATACATAGCATTTCCGTGACTGCGGCAGGAAATGGAGAGGCAATAGGAGATAGAAGATAGACGAATATAGTGGATATGCTATTCGAAATGGGCGAGAATAGCTATACAGAGAATATATATCGGCGCTGCGCTTACCAAAGATCCCCGGGCTCGAGCTTTTTCTGGTTCGACTAGAACTCCGAGGCACTAAATCAAGTTCTCGTCGTTTCTCGTACATCCTCGGAAGTCCCTTGTACAGGCTATTTAAATGCGCGGCGTTGAAGGTGATTAAAGCGCGGACAGCCAGGAACATTGAATGAAAAATGAAGCACAATGTCGTCGTTTTGTAATTGCATTGAGAGTTACCGATAAATATTTAATTCAAATATAAAACATTGATTATCAGAAATTATCTTTTTTGTTGCTCATAAATTACTATATATCATTACAAACACTTAGCACGTAACGTAAAACGTAGCGAGCAAATTGTTGCATTAAATCGTACAACATTCAATATATACGTATAGGATAGGACATAATAACATTCTTACAAGATCGAATGCTGATTTTTTTTTAAAGGGGATGGAATACTTTATTTTTGGAGCGTGATACACAGGACATGTTTTACTTCCCTCGCGCATAATGCACGCGAGGAGCCTTACTCGACACAGCAACGCAGGTTTATTCGCCGATAGGAATGCACCGGCGTGCTGTAACATCGCATCGCATCGTATCGTATCGCGCGCCAGCTAAAACCCGCGCGGCTACTTTGCACATTGTAGGGCGCAGGTACAATTCTCGCAGGGTTCATTTCTCCTGTCGACCGGAGGCGTCGGCCCTTCCTCGTAGCTTCTCGTGCGTTTCTGCCTTAGCTCCCACCTCCTTTTTGGTCCTTCCTCCACCGTTCCGCGTGCCCATTGTTCCTCTTCTCCATGGCCTCCTGCCAGTCCACCCCCACCTTCCCCATTCATCCGGACACCGTCGGGCATCTCGCTCCCATTTCGTTTTACGTCTTTGTACATAATGCTCTTTGTACCGTCTGCCTGCACCAGCGGCAGCGGCAGCTACGGCGGCGGCAGCGGCGGTGCACCGGGCGCACTCCACCCCGCACCTTCGCCCCCTCGCCGCGCTCTTTCACCTTCTTCTCGGGGAAGGTGGACCCTGCGTTCGTCGACCTCGGACGATCATATGAGTGCACGTGGGTGGCACAGATCCGCGTGGTAATTCGTACAATCGACTGGACGACGCGCTGGACGATGATGCTCGTACGAAAATACCGGTAACAGTAGTAGTAATACTTATTTTGTTCTTACGGAAATATGTTCTTCAGGGAATGCGAGGAAAAGATATCACAAACTAACAGAAAAGATATTCGCAAACGAGAAAAAGAAGAAATAAGAGAAAAGAAAAAACACAAAACAAGCAAATTAATTATTTAATTCAGTAAGTTTATATTGCTCAATATTTAACAAATATAATGCTAAACATTTCTTAAATTTATTTAAAATTCACTGATCTCTCTTGTGAATCCCGCATAAACAAGACAACTCAATTACGGTTAGAAAAATAATTTTTTTTAATTTTTCACTATGATCTCGCATAAATAGACAAATAATTATCGAAATTGAGTTAATAAAAAGAGTTAATAAAAAAACCCATGACGTTGGAAAAGATGTTCATTGAGACTACTTTAAACTCTAAAAAGTTGTAAAAAGATATTTCAATGTTGTTGAGTCATCCTAATATGTGGATAATCGGTGTAGCGATTAAGGGAGACGTTATCAAGCTGATGATAGAATAACTGGTTAGGTTTCTAACGTGCCGCAAATTGCACGTAATAGGACGCATATAAATTGAATGCCTGTGATACCTGTAATAACGGACGCCGTGATTAAGATATAATTATTCGCGTAGCGGACTCTTTGCGAATATATTCTACTCTTTTTAATACGGAGCTTTATCCCGAGCGTAATATAAGATATGTATATGTAATCCGACAGCTGACTATTGACCATTATCAAATTTATTATGCTTTCGTTACATGGTATACAATCGTAGCGATATTCAAGACATTCTTTTCACCTTATGCAAATAATCCATCTCTGATCGAGATTATCTCATTAGGATCTGGTCCGCGACACTCACCCACGGTTCTTTTTATTAAGATCGACTCTTTACACTTGGTATTATGATCGGCTCTCATTAGCTTCATCGCATGCAGCTCGCCAGAGGTAATTCGGTCGGAAGGATATCGGACAGGTATCCTACGCGTCGCGTCGCACGGAATGCGACACGCGAATTGTGTGGTGCGAACGTACGCGAACGAGAACGGGCGGCGGGAAGAAAAACAGATAGGATCATCGAACATGAGCGCAGCGAGAACGAAAGCGGGAACGAGGCGAAGAAATAATTGTCTCGGGTCGTGTTATTCGGCGCACGACCCAGTGGATAAGCGTATCCGGCCGACCGAAATAACGGCATGCGGTCGATCGGATAAGGGCTTATGCAAATTATGCTTCTAGGTGCTGTGGATTAACTCAGCGTGTAAATTTGACTCGCGTGCTGGGTTATCGATACCTCGACGAGCGTGGTATTCTTAATAAAACAAAGCGCCCGGGCCTGTTGTTACTGGGAAGCAATCTAATCATTTCGTAACGCAACGCCATGCACGAAATACCTTCTCTCGATTAGAAAGTCGTTATATTTATTTGGTGTACAGAACGTTAAATAAAATATTTTGTTTTGTTTAAGGACTAAGTTTTATAAAACAAGGAACAAAGTTTATTTTTTAAATGCTTGAAAATATCTAATTTTCAAACGACGATTGATAAAGGAGAGATACTTGGTTGATTTATGGATTTTTCACTTTGTTTTAAAATAAAAAAATTTTTAACTTGCTAAAGTATTTTAATAGGATTCTAAATATGCTTGAAAACAAAAGTATATATTAAATTATATTTTGCAGTATAATGGCAATATGAGTTTTTGTCGAATTGTATAAAGTATCTGCTTACAGATTTCTTCGATTAGAAGTTCGCCAAAGTTTCGTTTTTAGATGATATTCTTCTATCCGGAAATACAGGCTAGCTCTTACCTCATGTTACGAAACACCGAAAATGGGTTTAAGTTATAACTATGTGTTGGTCAAACCTTAGCGCGAGTTCTTGCCGAAATGACATAGTATTTCGCCGTGTTCTTCTCAATCATGGGTTTGGTGGCACTATAATTAGAGAATTAATTTGGCTCCACGGGATTTTGAGCTCTTTTCAAGGGACGTATCGCGGCGCCGAAGAGATTCGGCGTTTCTACGTAAACGTTGTTCTTCTTTCATCACCCGCCGGGTTATTCATTTTCGGAAACGCGTTCTCTACACGTATCATTCGCATAATTATACGCGCGGATTGTCTACCATTTCATTTCTTGCGTCTCATTCATGGACACGTAAACCGTCCTCGATAGATCTCGAGCGTAGCTTTTGTAGATTCACTGGATTCTTCTCGGCTTATACAAGAAAGAACTATAAAGGTGTCGTAAAACAGAAACCGAAGGTACGTATTGGAACCAAGGAAATTGAGGAAAAAGTATCTGCACTTTAAAAAAGTTATGTAATGAGAAAAAAGGTGTGCGTTTATAAAAAAGGATTGCGTGATTGATGCGCAAAATGCACGTTTTATGATCGCTACAAATAAATTATCAAATGCTTTTTATAAAATGCAAAAAGTATAGACGTGAAGAAACAATAACTCTCTCTGTATCACGGTTGTATATCATATAAATAAATAGGCCTGTTCTTTTCAGCTAAACTTCTTGCACGGTTCATCTTTTCTCTTCTTCTTTCCAACATGAAAAGAAAAAGAGGAAAGATGAACTGTGCAGTAGTTCAGCCGAAAAGAACAGGTCTATTGTCGGTACTATAAGTCAGAGTTATTGCGCGTTGTACACAACGTTGCGTGATGTAATTGAATTTTATGTTAGCTCATCCTCGCGCTCGCGGATAACGATTGGTTTCTGCATTTGTCACGTTGATTTATCATTCTTATGCATGTTAATTGTAACATTCAGGATACAGTGGTGGTAGTCAGATAATCAACAGGTATGATTTGCCTATATATCATTTCCAATGCTTCAATTACAGAGTACGTCGTTTTTGATTCTTGGAATCTGGCGTGCTTGCTGCGCTTCGAGCGTAGTTGAGCAAAATATTGGGGAGTTTAGGCTGCCAGGCCGCTTGACGATCGGTCGGATTTGCGAAACAGAGGATAAAGGGGGAGGTAGAAGGGGGATAAATACGAAAATCGAGCGTGGAGTCAGTACGCGCGCCGACCGCAAAGAAGTGAACGAAATTGAAGCTGCCGGAGGAAGAGAAAGGAAGGAGATGGGCGAGATCTCGAGAGAGCTGGATATTCTCATGCTCTCTACGCGGGGATCGGTAATTGCCGGGTCGTTGAAATCGCGTGCGAGCGACGATCAAGTCCGGACAAGGAGACGCGAGAGGGGGTGTAAGAATGTGCGGTGCACGTGCCTTTATTTATTTTGCATAATTAGCGCTGCATTGCCCAGGGTACCGCCGGCAGGTTTTACAGCCGGACTTATTTCTTTCCCCTTTTTCGGGACCTGCTGCGGCGCGATTCCTTATTATTTGGCGAAATCTCTTCCCGTTTTGCGTGAATTAATTACACCGCGCTGTTAACCACGCGTTATCCTCGCGTTAAGCTGCCAGGAAACTTTTTAACGAGGAAGTTTTGAGATTATGCTCTAGCGTTTAAAATGATAATTATTAATTATATATATTATATATATATATAATTCTTAATTGGGTGGTGAGTTCAATGGAATTTTTATACAATTTAAAGAAAGACAATTTTCTGATTGTGAGATGAAATATGATGACTTTGTATAAATCTTAATATCTTTATTTATTTAAAAAGGAAATATTATTGTAATATTTACAAGGATTTTCTAAAAGTAGTAACATTGTCTGTAAGACTGACGAAAAATATTTGTAATTTCTAACTTGTAAATTCTGGTTTCTTTGTGTTTCGAGTATTTATTGTCTCGCGACGTTTCGCAATTTAGCATCATTTTTACATACATTCTTATAATACGACGCCACATTTTTCGTCATTACGATGTTCGTGCGACTGTGCGGGCACATTTAAGATGTAATATATTTACTGAAGGAAGTCAATTCTCTTTCTTCGTTACCTTTGCAATTTCCGTAATTGCCCACACCCATTTCAGGCAGCGCGTTGATGTCCCACCGCGAAGTAGAGCGTTGCCATTTACCAAGGAGTCGAAGGTATGATTTGCAAGTAGTTGGCAAGACACATGTTAATGTAAACCAATCTCACGCCACGCGACTGAGTCTCACACTTTTGAATGCTTTGCTGAATGTTTCGCTTATGTCTCTTTCAATTTTTGTGATGTTAAAAGCATGATGCTCTGAGCCAAGAGTTTAAGTGCCACCTGAAACGTTGAATGATGCTTATACAATACGATAAATTTTATATAATATAAACATATATATTGCATTCGATTTTGCATCATAAAGAATTTTATCTTACCTCGGATATTTATATAACACTTTAAAATTCGAATAAGAACGAGCACAACACAAACGAAATTTGACAAAACGAAAATTGGGCGAGTGCATAACAGACCCTTCGTAAAATGCGAAGGGTGTAAGTGAGATGGCATTTCTTCCTCAAGGCTCTCTTCGCGCAGAGATCCGGAGAATCCACGCAACGCCTTCCAACTCGAGTTTTATCGCCGAGCCTGGTAAAAGGCCTGAAATTTGGCTGGACGAATCCGGTTCGAAATTAGTATTCATTAGAGTTTCACGTGAGATTTTCAACGAGTCACGTGGGAATAATGAAGGTAAATGTGGGGTTCATCGTACCACTTGCTGCTCGGTCGCCTAATAGTCGGTCGGCCCTTTCATTTTTTCTAACACACTAACTATATCGTGCGTATATCGTCATATTTCTTCAGCAATTTCTTATTTTTGTTCGGAAACATGGTTTGATGAGCACGGTAACGTAATATAAATAAGAAAGTTTGGCACAAATATGTAACAATATACTATAATTTTTTAATATGGAAATAATTGACAATTTTTCTTGTAACGAATATATATAGTTCAACGATTCGATAACATAAGTGATATTTGTAACAATATAGTTTCTAACTCCTGTACAGATTATTTGAATAGAGATCGTGATTGTGATAAGAATTTAATCACATCCCTCGAACGTAAATTCGCTTGATTATGTTATAAATCGAGATCTGATTGATCGTGAAAATTATAATGAAATTCGTGAGAGGGGAGAAAACGTTAAAAATTTGAAGTTACGAGGTAACATGTTATCTTCCTGGGCATAATTACATACGGGTGTATTAATTATCAGCATGCTCGTTAAAAACCGTTGGTTCAAGAGACTTCCTTTTTGCGCACGCGGCTTTCCGATATGCACGGAGATCCATCCCCCTTCTTTTCGATATTACCTCCGCGCGCGGCTATACTTTTATTATTCATTGATACACTTCTTTTTACGATCTGTCGCGGCCGTGTCTTCCGGATGCATAAAACAACGGCCTTTTTGGGAACTTGTTGGGTAGAGGCAGTGTACGCAGCGCGCGTCGAATTTCGCCGAGACGGCAACGAATTTCGCTGCCGATGGCCGGCCGTTTGATCTCATTTCAGCGAAATAAAGCAACAGAAGCCGAGAACTCGTCGGTGCCGTCGAGAGACCGGTTGGATATAAACAGCATTGCGGAAGCTTCGCGCGCGAGCGAGCGAGCGCGTGTCCAGTCGCCTGTATCATTACTCCTTTACTGAAACGTCTCTATCCATCCACATCCCCGCAGACGTGTTCTCGTTTCCTATAATAATGTAGGGAAAGAAAAGACAAATTTCTGCGTGCCCGCACGCAACTGCATAATCGCATAGAAATAGCCGCGCTTTAGAATACAAACTTTTACTTCTCTTTTTTTTCTCTTTACTTTCGTCCAAACTATAACTTTATACTCGAAAAATACAAACAATGTATGTGTTTGTAAGTTTTTTTTACATTTTATGTATATCTAAATATTTTAACTTTATATTTTAATCTTACAAAGTCGCTTCATTAAACTACTCTTCACTGAAGAGCGTTTTAGTCTCTTCACTACGGAGGAGAAATTTTTTCAACATTATAGCATCGTTTCACGAACTACATTACCAAATACAGTGATTCTGAATTTGCATTATTGATATTGCATTATTGACAGATGTGCTCGATATTGCTATAAATTTCCTCTTTCACGTCGCGTTTTCTTATTTCGGAAGAAGACAATATCAACTGAGAAATTGGAACTTTGGCCGCGTGCGCGGCACACGCGCAAGAATTCCGCTTTCCTTCATCAAGATTCCTCGGGGTCGAGATGTCGCCGCTAATAAGCTCTAATCATTTCTTTTTGTGTGGAAATGGAGACGCGTTCCCCCCGGGACGTAAAGCCTGGTATATAGCTCCCGAAGTGATGTATAACACGCGGCGGCACCTGTCCCCTTAACCTGCCCCGCACTGGGCATCGGCGCGGCGCCCCTCGGTACCGTTTCACGGCTTACCGATGAATTTTATGGGTAGTCTAATGAAGTCGTTTCAAAACTCGCCACCCAGGACCGCGGCGATCTTATCGTGACTTAATTGGACAAACCGTATTTCATCGGAGCCGAATCTGCGGCCCGGCAGCCCGTTTCATCTACCTCTCGTACCATCAGAACGACTTGGATATATTAAGTATAAACGGCCTTATGACTGCAACAATCATCGACACTAACCCCCTTAGGGATAAATGGCAGTGTTTAGAACGGTTAACGGTTTTAAACGAGCGTTTTCTCGTTAAGCTTGGCTATTAGAGACTTTTCGAGGTATCCAAAATGAGAGATGGTTGACGCGTGTAGACTTTTTATGTCTATATCGAGATTTTCCCTATAAGAAAACCATAATCGTTCCTTATGCCATTATGGGACATTATCGACGTCTTTTCGAGAGACTTACAGTCATTTAATGGGAGAACTCGCGTGAACGCCTTCGATACTCGTGAACGTTTTCGGCACTTGCAGCTTCTCGCAGCTTCTTCTTCTCGACTTAATATACACTCATTTTCGCCGTGCATTATCCACCATTTTTTGCTCGTATCAGCGATATTCGATGTTTGATAATATTCTCCCTTCGGGCTCTTTCACGCGCGTAATTGTTTCCTCTTTTCTGTCTCCGTCTTATCTTTGCCCTCGCTTTTCTGGCTGCTCACGCCTTTGATCTTTGTTTCCCCGCTTTCGTCCTCTTCTTCTTTTCTACATCTCGTTCTTCTCTTCTTTCTTATCCTACCTGGAAGAACAAGCTGTGCTCGTTAGCTCGTGCACCTGTACACTTCGCGACCAGCACCGATTTCTCATATCGAATTCTTTCTTGGTCTTCTTCGGCGATTTGTTCGGAAAGGACATGAAATTTTATTGTTCACCGATATGATCGATTTTTCATAAGAGGATGATTATTACGATTTTATACTGCATTGTTTTTTATTATTATTTATTAATATAAGTATATTGAAATATTAAATATTATAATACAATATTTTTTCATTGTTTTTTTTTTTAAGTAGATACGTTTAAGGATTACTTTGCGTGCAATAAATTCTATCGATTTCTGTGATCAAAGCCCAAATCTTATCTTATTCATACAAAATTGTTTCTGTCATTTTATGAAGATTTTCGTGCAAGGTGCGAGAAATGATCCAGGATTTAACGGCAACTTGAAGCTCGGTGTGGCTTTTGGACGAAACCGAGGCTGTTCGCCGGGACACGAAATGAAACTTGTGCACCTGCCTCGTTCTGCCAAGCTCTTTGCCCTTTTTCTCGCCCGTAGTAACGTAATATTTATAGAAGCCAGAAAACAGTGTTAAATACAATACACGCTATAAACAACTCAGGAACCTTATACACAACAATAGTAAGAGATCAAGCGTAACCGTGCTATTTTGTATGAAGAAGTTGCAATCTATTTTAACTTTGTTAAATTATATTGTCAATTGTTTTATTGGTTGATTATGTTATCGTGGATGAATTAATATCTTAAAATCATGTTATTCAATGCTGACGCTATTGCTAGTAGGTACTACTACTATATATACCACCGCTACCGCTATTAATCACCGGAATGAATACACGTGTCACGTGCAACGGGCACCAGAGTCCAGCCTCTCTCAACTTCCTTGCTTCTTCTCGTCTTATTTCTAAGCGGTCAGTGATAAAATACAATCGAGAGGAACTCGCTGTGTGTATATTAGTATGTACACTCTCGTGCCTTCCGAACGGCAGTGGGTGAGTCCCACTGGCCTTGCAACCCTGTGGGCTCCTTGCGATCAATCTCGTGGGCGTTTCCCCTCCACTGATGCAAAGCCGATGCGCGTGCCAGAAAGTGCGAGCCGCATAAAAACACACGTGCCATGCACGAGTTGTGGATCTTCTTCTTCTTCTTATTTGAATGTCTGTTCCTTTCGAGACACAGAACCACTTTTCCACTTCTCTTCCTATCTCTTTCTTCCATTATATAATTTCTACAGAAGAGATAGGAAAAAAATGTTTTCCTTTAAATTAGTTCAATCGATGATATCTCACATCGTCACGTCTCATAGAAAGTTATTGACAACGACTTAGGTAAAAAGCTGATTAATACTCTCTGAGAATGATTGTATACGCATATTTTCGAATCTATTTTTAGAAGAGGAATGTGTAAATTATTGATCGACATAATTTTAATTTTTTAAAACTAAGATGTACTTTTTCAAAAATTTGATTATATTTTTATTATTTACAAGAAGTTGCATAATTGTGCGAGATATATGTATACATTGACATACACATATATGTATAATATGTATATTGCTTTTGGTACCATGTGACGATATATAAGTTTACGCTGCATCGCGTAACGAAGTCCGCTGCCTATTCCAACTTCACTTTCCAATACTTCATCCAGTTTGCTCCCGTTATAACATGATTTCTGTAAAAGGAGAAACCAATCTACTCAGCCATTAAACCAGCTTGATACGGACTTGTTGGCAACCCGTTTTGTCTGATGTCAAGGTGGTTGCTGAAAGTTCAGGCGTTGCCATTAATTCATCTTCCTGAGAAATACGGCTCATATGTAGTCAAATAACATCTTCAAATTTTAGTAGCGCAGGAATAAAGTTGCATTGTGTTTCCTGGATTCAACATACATTAAAAAATAATTTGTATTTATATATATCATCCATAATATACATTTAAAAAATAATTTATGTATATCATCCATGCCGGCGTTTCACCAACATTTCTTTATAAAGACATTTATTACGAGTCGAAATAACTACTTTGTCTTACTTGCATATCCACAATTGTCCACTTAATGAAAACGAGGTCGATCGTCTGGAGCCGAACCGCTAATTTCTCGTTGCACAATTGGATCCGCAAATGACGAACTTTCCTCGCATCGTTCGTGTTATTATAATTTTATTTGCGGCCCTCACCGTTATTCTCCTTCAATTTGCAGCTGCGACCCATACAAACCTCATAGGAAGACCGTGTGCACCAATTATTTCATTATAATCAGATCTCGGAGACTAATGATCGCAATTTGTCTGGGACCTTCAGAGGTACCGCTCGCCAAATACGTCGATGACTCGTATGTAAAATTCCGAGCTCGGGGGCAGAGATTTATTTTCGAGCGCGTGGCGCAAATAAAATTAACGAGTACTGCATATAAAGTGTCTCGTTCGTGTTTTGTGTGTCGCAATAGGTCAACAAACATTTTTAAACGGGAATGTGAAATAATATTTACGAAGATTATGTTAAACTTTTATTTACTTTATAAAAATAAAATTATTTATTTAATTAATGCTATAAATTTAATATATGAGGCATATATTATCCATATTATCATGTATACTATATATTACCAATATATAGTATCATATATTATATAGTAATCATATATTACCAATTTTATCATGATTTGCCATTGACGTTATCCAAAGAAAAGGAAGAAAAATTTAATTACGCGCCGCGGTAGGTAAAATAATTAAACATAAAATCCTGCTAAGCGTCAGCGACGATCACAATTACATTTTAAAAGAAGGCTACACTACATTGATACGGTGTACGTAATAATTACACGTACAATACGTCAGTGTTGCCGTGCTATGTACTCGTGCATTCCCCAATAATTATGACGTAAACCGTGCAATTAGCCGCGCGGTGAAATTAGCGGATACATTACTGCGATATTGTGCATATAACACCGAGGAATATTCACAACGTTTTTCCGCAATATTACCAGGCACACCACTTTTCAATTTTAGCGTATCATAATGTGCCCTCTTCAAAAGAGCTTTTGTAATAACATTTTTCCGATGTAGCTCGTTTACATTTAAACCCCTCGGTGCAGCGCGAATATTACGTCGACCTTTCACCATCGTTTTTTATGCGCAACTGTTACGCAAAGCGACCGAACGAGAATCCCAAAAGTCTCGAAATTTTAATAACATGCAAAATGCAAAATACGTCTGATGAGAGAATAATGGGCGATGAAACGCGGAGATCCGAGCGCGTGTGGCCGCTTTTAAATTATCATGTCAACTAGAAAGTCCGCGGGCGATCCGGGAAGCAATCTAGGCAGCCTTGATGGGACGATCTACGATCGCAAGAAAGTGACTTGGCGAAGTCGGTCCGTATTAACTTTGCGGCTGTGACGAAAGTTACAAGTAGATTATCTACGAAAGACCAATGGAGTTAACGATGATTGATAAGAACGTGCCATGCACCGACCCACATCGTGAACTTTTATTTATGTACCGTTGCATGACCGCTAATCAATTAAATTATGCAAAATTCATGGATCGAAGTTTATAGAAAGATATTAAATCCAGGCAAATTATTGTCCATATACTCACTCTCTCTTTCTCTCTGTCAATTTCGAATAACCATTCTATTTGAGGGACAGTTTTGATGACAAGGTGAATGCAGATAAGATTAAAATTGACACAAATTGAGCGTGACTATTATCATATATACGTCGTGTCACTCTGTCACGCAATTTTAATATTTTTGACGTTAATGAATGTAAAGCCGCGTATTGGTATTTTTGAGCGCAAAACCGATATGATATAATTTTTATTCACTGCGCAGATTATTTACGTTTCTGATGACGGTAAACCGGAAAAGTCATTTGGGTTTTCAATTACTACGAAAATTGGAAATTAAAGTGCTATTGGCTGTACTAGATTAACTAGATTATATGTCGGCGTATCTCATTCTCGAATTATCGGCAACTTATAATCGCTGTAATAAGTTCGGTATTGCGTAGAAGAAAGCAAATGAATACTTCCTGGCTCAAGTGATTTACGGTATAAATCGAACTGCGGGAGCTGTGGGAGTAAAAACTCAACGTTGAGTTCATGCTAAATTACTCGCAGCGACTCGCATATTCCGCCATAACACAGTGCATTAATTCGGCCGTACATTGCAATTCGGTGTACCGTTAATGTCGCGCGTCATCGATAATTAAGCCGGAATAATATTTTTCACCCGCCGGCAATTATTCATTTTCGCGAATTCTGATTGCGCCCTTCAGGAAGGGCGTGCTGATTAATGAAACGCGGCGAGGTGGGCGAAAGGGATAGGTAAGAGGAGAGGCGAGAGGGGGCGGACAGGGAGGAGAGGGCTGAACGCAATTTCAGCCGTCAGTTCGCGCGGGAAGATAACGGAGTGCCCTCGGGAATTTATTCTCGGGAGCCGATCATCCGTGAGACAGACGGCGGCTTTTTGTCGTCATCTCGTTACGGCTAACGAATGACTTTCCTGCCTCCCGAACGCAACGTTCGCAACGCCCGCCCGCGTTTCCACGTTCGTCGCGCGCCCGCGACGTTCTCGGCGATGGGCGCGCCGGAGATTTATGAATTTAATTAAATCGCTATCAGATTCAATTTAATCGTATCGTTTGTGTGGCTAATGCCGAAATAACGCAATACATATCGCATCGATCATAAACGCGCATCGATAGTCATTATGACTGTCTCTTATATTATTTGTAGAAATCTCGTTTGCACCTCGTTGTCATTACGAAGAACTAATCCGTCCAGACTACATTTAATTATAGTAAATTTAATCATTCGTAGCACTATTCCGTAGCTTGCAATGCGAGTTAGCTTGTTATTGCTACTTATGTATGCTGTGATGTTATGTGCTAATTACAGTTTTACGAAAGCATCTTGAATAGATCTTTTTAAGGAATAAATATATTATTCCTTACTAATAGCATAGGAAATTATTGCTTTCTCTCTACAATGGCGACTATTAGACGCAAAAACTAACAAAGTGATAATTATAGAAATACAAAAAGGAACGAAATTTTATAACTTATATTAAATAATGTAAGACAATCATTTTATTTATGAGTAATATAATCCAATAATCAAATTTGCCGGCAAAGTGACTCAGATATAATTTGATAAAAATGTGACATTTCACATACGACTTTTCTAAAATTCAATAACAAATTTTGTAATTGTTTGAGTACGCTGATGGATCCGATATCGAGGCATTAAGGCATGCGTGAAATCCTTACCCCGCAGTCAACTAAATCGACGCGTCGAAACGCATAAGTGCAGGTGTATACGATATATCTGTACTAGTTGGACGGCTTGGAAAGTAGGTGCATGTGCATGCACGCACCGATGCCAAGATGCATTTCTTTCCGTGCGCGGGGCATAGTTTTCCACGTGGTATGGGGCATGGTTTTACATATATAAGGCTGGGTGCTCGACCATATATATGGCGGACGTTTTATACAGGAACGCGCAGTTTAGGACTGAAAGAGCGACAGCGGCTTTCTATATTGGCTGGAGTACTCTGGACTGGAAACTCTGTCCTCCGTTTCTTTTAGTCCAAAATTTGATTGGCCGACATTGATCTACGCTATTCTTGCGATCAGGAGCGATAGAAGGGTCCGGGCTGATGACGCATGTGATCGTTGGATAAACGTGGTGAATATCAGGTAGCATGATATTGTATTAGAAAGTTAATTTCCATTATATGATAATATAATGGAAATCATTATATGATAATAAGTTAATTTCCATATTATGATAATATATCTTATAAACAAATTAATAAACGGCGATACGAGTCAGGCGCGGTACGTGGTGCGCAAGTAAAGAAGTTAATAGTTATAGAATATACAGAACAACAGTTGGAATATATGTATATGTATATTATTATATACATTGTAATTCGTTACCTCTGCAGTAACTATTAATTGTTTTGCTTGTGCACCACGTACCGCGCCTGACTCGTATCGCTGTTTATTAATTTGTTGACATTTTTATGAGTCTAATGACATATTTAAATATGTTATATTTTAAATTATGAGAGATAAATATGCCACATCTATTTCTACGATACATATCAAAACCGGTTAGAGAAATGATAAGGATGCTAGTAAAAAATATATATGTCGCAATACTCTATCCCCTTCACTGAATGTTTTTTTGATGACACAACCGATAATCCTTCGGATTTTTATTTCAACGGGATGAAGTAATTACCTAATTACTGTATCACATTTCGTTTGCAAAGGCTATTGCACAAGAAGTGTATGCATGTGAGCATACAAACACATACGCGCGTAACTAATTAATATAGTAATATAAAAAGTAAGTGCTAATACAGGTTCATGTCTTTGTAAAAAATGCGATAAGTGCATATGCGCATATGAAAATATTGCATATATTATATGTGCACAGGCAATTAATATTCTTTTTGCTGAAAGAGTTTTCATAAGTTATTTATTATTACTATATACATATAATAGAAAGCTAGGCATAATCTAAAATCTAAATCAATAGATTTATATATATATATATATATATATATATATATATTATATATATTGTATATATTATTTGCCAACAAGAATTACTGCATAATGATATTTTTAAGATAGCAAACAAACAAATATATATTTTTGCATACAGAAAAGGAGAGATTGAATAGCAGAAATGAGAAATTATTGCATCTGGAATTGCATCCTCGTTTCGATCTTTCTGTTACTATGGATCGGAAGTGTCGATGGGATTCAAATATGGGGCATGCAGTATGGACGTGCCCCGCTTTTGGAGAGATTCACTTGGAAGAAAATGGACTTCGCTTATCCCGACGAGCGCAGCCGACAATTAGCGATAGCGAGTGGCGAATACGTGCCGGAGAACTCTCTGCCGGTCGGCATCGAAATCTGGAGGAATAAGCTGTTTGTCACGATACCTCGATGGCGCGATGGTGAATGTCCGAATTATTATAGTCATCAATTGTGGCTTCGCTATTGTCTCGATTAACGATCTTACGACGCGACAGACAAATGGGCTCTCCTTGCCAAAAAAACGAGGCGCGACGCTTCAAAGTCATGAACCGGAAGCAGACGCCGGCATAATACGCGAAAGATCGCCATAGGAGGTACACGCCTCGATTCTCGTCTGAGCGACTTCCGGCCCGCGACAAAAAGCGCCGAAAACCGCGAGTGTGCGCGCTCAATGGAAGCGTTTCTGTCTTTGTCGACCTCCGCCTCCACCTTCACGGTCCCTCTGACACTCTCTCCCCCCTTCTCCCTGGCTCCCCGGGGGGAAGGGAAACACGGCGACGAACGGGTTTATTCAAGTCCTCGCTGCCCTTTATTCACTCCATCTTTTTGCATGCTCTATGTTTATTATATACGTTGGCGCGCGCCACCGTTTTTTGTGTCGCACAAAGGCCGGACAATGACGGCGGCACACTGTGTAAGATCTTTAATGTTCTACCCTTCCGTCCGTCTCCCCTTTACTTCCTTCGGAGACCCTCGCGGACTCTCCGCAATTCCTTCCTTTCGCGCATTCCTTATGTTTCTCTTGCATTTTTTTTACACCATTTAGTTGCGAATCGATGTTCTGTGTCGTAACGTTTGTTTTGCCTTTTTTTAAATACTTTGAATACTAATTATGATTGATTCCAAAAATAATTATAAAAAGTATAGATAAGATTGAGTAACGTTTTGTATTAGGAATACCGGCTACGTTGAATTATATACCGTTGGACGCTAATCAAGGTACTTCACCGAAGCTTATACCTTATCCGAATTGGGCCCAGAATAAAGCTGGTCTTTGTGGTAGCGGCTTGACCACTGTTTACAGGTGACAAATAGAAAGTTTAATCAATCTTAATGAGTTATTGTAGTAAAAATATTTCCTTCTGTTTTCTATTTAATGTTAATAACATTTATAAAGTAAAATATTTTTTTCCAGGATTCACGTGGATGCGTGCGATAGATTGTGGGTGTTGGATACTGGAACAATAGGAATCGACGAAACGACTGTACAAGTCTGCCCTTACACCTTGAATGTGTTCGACTTGACTACGGATAAGCTACTGAGGCAATACAGGCTCAGACCGGAGGACATCAATCAAGTATATAATTCTTTTTGCATTTGACTCGCACATTGCATGATTTTTTTAAATTCTTAGTTGATTTGAACTCTCTACGAACTTCGCAATTTTTGTTTTATTACGTAGAACACTTTTATCGCCAACATCGCGGTTGATCTGGGAAAAGGCGGTTGCGGTGATGCTTTCGCTTATATGTCCGACGAACTCGGTTACGGTTTGATCGTGTACTCGTGGCAGCAAAATACATCCTGGCGAGTAACGCACAGCTACTTCATGCCGGATCCTCTGGCGGGTGATTACAATATAGGAGGCTTGAATTTCCAATGGGGAACTGAAGGTATTTTTGGAATGAGTCTGTCGCCAATATTAGCAGACGGCTATCGGACGCTTTTCTTCCATCCCCTCAGCAGCTATCGAGAATTCGCGGTGTCCACAAGGATTCTAAGAGACCAACAGTTGTCTCAAAATAGTTATCACGAGTTTCAGGTATTTCTTTTTAATATTTTTATTTAACGGGCTATTTGGAAAAGATCATATCTTTTTTTTTAGGTAGAATTCTGTCTAAACTTTGCAGAGTTGTTACAATAAATCTTTTACATCTTGTCTTATTCATATATCGAAAAAAAAAACGAAGAAAATTATTTCAGATGCTTTGGGATTCATAATTGTGAAACATTGTTCGATAGATTCCTTACGTTTACGATTTTTTAAAATTCTTCTATTTTCTTTTTTCCGTTATGTTTTTTAGCACCTTTAGAATAATCTCGTACATTTATTTGTGTCTTCCTTTCCTGAATCTAACTTGTCATTACAAATAAAATACGGTTATTTTAATTTTATGATTTATTTTTATGTGACGTAGGTGTTGTCGTCGAGAGGGCCGCTTTCTCATTGCACGGCATCCGTAATGGACGAGGACGGACTTCAATTCTTTAACTTAATTGATCGGAACGCAATTGGCTGTTGGAATTCCGTGTTACCTTACGCGCCAATCAATCAAGCGATCGTCGCTAGACACGACGAGGCTCTGATATTCCCAGCAGATATTAAGGTGCACAGCGCTCCATAATGGGGGATAATTACCTACTATGAATCTCCTTTATCCTCATTTACTCTCACTTACTTTTTACCGCCCATAGGTGAAGCGTGGCTTACTCTGGATCATGTCGGATCGGATGCCGATCTTCTTGCTGTCGTCCTTGAATTACACGGATGTGAACTTCAGAATACTCACCATGCCGGTTCAGGCAGCGATCGCCGGGACGGTCTGCGATAACACACCCTGGAGATATACCAAGAATCAAATCTGGTAATACTGACGATTCATTCGCTACGCGTAGATTTCCGCGCTCGATTCGCAATATGCAATCATGAGTTACGTTCAATCTTTACGCGCCTGAGAATGTAGTTTTCAGTAAACTGAAAAAAGATGATGACCACAGAAATGTTGAAACGTATTCCCCTCCATGTCTCTTCTACACTTCCCTCAAGGCAAAGAGCTTCTCGGATATCGGATGTGTTTGATAATATGAGAAGCGACTAGCTTCGGCCTGCGGCGCGAAAATAGCGAGCGGATTGGCGTGAATCAGCATTGGCGTGCCCCGCAGGAGCCAAATGGTCTAACGAGGGCCCATTAGTTTTGGCCCTCGTTTCCGATAATTTGAAGCCAAACGGCCGTTCCTGCGGCCTGATATACGATCCGATATTGCTTCCTTCGAAAATTATCCGTTTCACGCCCCCGCCCGTAAAATATGGCCACGCGCCTCGTCTGTTTTCGTGGGGGCCGCAGGATTAGAACTTTCTTTCTCTCCGGGCGACGCTATATGCACGCGGGTTTCTGTTGCGTTTTACGCTCGGCGGGGTTTACGCTGCACCGAAGTAATCGGGGACGATTGAAGCGCGAACTTTGACGTAAAAGCCGTCATTATATCGCGATATTAATATTTCTTGATTTATTATATTTTGGCCATATATACCGGGTGAACGTATTGTGCGTGATCTACTTGTCGGGGGGCAGGGGAGGGCGAGTCGATGATTTACGCATAGATCACGGGTGAGATCTATCCCCGAGTTGCGAGCGCAGCCCTAAAATTTACGTAGCTGTGGCCCCGAGAGATCCGCGGCCGAGATGCACGCCTCGAATGCTAATTCCGAGGATCGATAAATCGGCAGATCGCGGCGGCGTTTGGAGCTCGGGACTAACTGGCGATTAGAGGGCAAGCAGATACTCCTCGCCGATTGTCCGTCGCGATATCGGCGCGTTTTCAATTTGGAAAACGGGTCTTTTCGCGTGCTGCATCCCGATCGTGATAAGCCGGGATCTTAATGGCTCTGGAGCTGTCTCGTTAGCGCCTGGGCCGCGTGCATTGCGGATCGAAGAAGATCGATCGAATCTGTAATGAATTAGATACGCGCTCGGGGCTTGCCTGGAAAGTCGGCTTTCTTATCTCTTTTATTATCGGATATAGCGTTACATGAAAAATTGCCCGTACGCTCCGTTAAGTTCTCTTGCAATGTGATAATAAATAGAGTTGCATCACGGATATTAATGACATGAACGACTGAAATATATCGTGCGTAATACAACTTTATGGCAATGAGAACAATAGTTCACTGCTGTTATACTCCGCATATAGTTTATGTATCTGGATCAGCTCGTTTTAGATTTTCTTAAGGGCGTCGCCCATCGCTTCGTGGACGCGAGTCGTAAAATCATCTTTGAGTGATGAGAAAAAAATGGGAAGGTGTGAAGGGCCACACTGCCTGGAGGTAAACATAAAAAAAAATTGGTTCGAAACTGCTGTGCTGATTACATGTTATATACGAAAATCTGCCGTCGCAGTGGCGCGTTCTGAAATTACCGAGATCGAAATTTTGCAAAGAATTCATATTTAATAAATGCATTGTTATATATAAAATATATCTATATTTAAATTATAATAATTTTTTGTTATTTTTTATAAAATAATTAATAAATCACAATATTTTCATTATAATTTAAATTTCCTTAGGTATAAAATTCACAAAACTACACGAAAATAAATTAATCTCTAAACATAACTCACTATTACACATAATATATCCGCGATAGAAATAAGCCGCATTGCATAACTTAACTAAATGTTTAATATTTATTATGCGAGATTGCGAAAAAGTTGCCAAATCGAGGCAAGAGCGAAAACTTTTTCGATACGCCACTGTAGGGAAGATCGGCCGGTCGAATTTCAGGGCGAATAAAACACACGGCGGCCGGATTTCGAATCGGCGCTATCCTTAGGTTTGTTTTAAATTAACACCTACCCCGCGTGAGCGCACGAGCACAAAGCACACTTTAACACCTTTTTAAAAGGTGGCTGCACGGCGGCCGTCCGTTTTTTTCATCGGCGCCAGTAATTATGGGGTACCAGCGACGACGTGAGTCTCGTTATAAGTTACTCTCGGCCACTTTCATATCTTCCCCAATCTTTTTGATTTATTTCAGTCTGACTGAAGTAGAGAGGCTCTTCTATTTCTTACGGCCGAAATCTCGTTTACTTCCGCGAGAATACAAAATGTAAAAATCATACCGTTGACGGTAAGGATCACTGCCATGGCAGTGATGCTTAAATTTCTTGAATAGGAATTTTACTGTTATTAACTCCAGCAGCGCGTCTTCGTAATTTTAAATATATTATCTGTCTCAAATCTGTTATTAATTACCTACGACTACACACATAAACTTTATATATAATTGCATTTTTTTCCAAAATGAAAGAACTTATAATTATTTAAAATAATTTTAAAATATCTGTATAAATTATAAACTATCTTCAGTAATTCTACCGTACACGTGTCTAAATTTCATTTATTCGTAAAAGATTGCGTTCAATTTTATCATAAATTTGTATAATAAAGGCTAAATATTTAATATTAAACGTCAAAGCTATGCATAAGTACAAAGAATTTTGCAAACATAAACGTGAGAGGAATTCCTGAAGGAATAGGTGCTTCCATCTGTATAGAGGACTTTCAAGATAAATACGCGGCAGCCTCGACCGGGAACTGCATGTAACATTCAGCTAATACTATCTTCTTTCACGTGCTGCCTCTACAGAAATCACGAAGAGATATAATAAATGCAATTAGAATGATTATGACTAAATAATTACATATAACGCGTATACGAAGCGTACTATTATACAATTACTAGAAAGAAGAGTATACAATTTTCGTTAATATCATGAGAAGCACTTGCTTACATGTTTTAAATGAAACAATAATTAAATTTGGTTAATATCTACATTTTATGTTGTTTTTGTACAAGGATCGAATAATTTTATTCAGATAATATTTGAACACACATATATATATTTAGTAGACAGTTATATTAACTTCTTCAGTTATTGCTTATAAAGCATCCAAAAATTTGAATTGCTTGAGAAAATATAAATAAAAATATAAATATGTAAGTAAAGAAAGATAATTATTTATTAATTTTTAGCCACACCTATGAACCAGATACCGAGAAATTTTAGTATTCTTATATCATTTGCTTAACTTTCAACATTAACTCTTGAAATTTAAAATATGCAAGGAAATTAACAAACAGAATCTCATATAATTATAATGTAACTTTAATGTAAATTTAATTATACTCCATTATTTTAAGTAAAGTTTAAAATAGATTTATAATTTCAAGAACTAATATGTCACAATTTTAATGTGAAATGTTATAAAAACTTTCGACGATGAGCCTTGCGCTTTGATATTTTGTCAAAGCGCTTTGACTAATCAAAGATTGGTTTTATATTAATCAGAGAAGCACACATGAAATGTGGCTCGCTAAATCTAAGATTTAATACCTCATTGAGCATACATTTGTCTTGCTAAACTAATTATCTATAATTCTACAAAATTCTCTATACCAAGCTCGAACTGCGAGCAAGTTTAGCTCCCATATACGCATTAAACTTACTGTCATTATGCACACCGCTTCATACATATGCAGCCTCCATAATTTTAACTTTATGCAAGCTCCCAAGGCAATGTCTCTCTTGTACGAAATTGCAAAAATTTAAAAGGTCTAGGAAATTAGCTTCTCAGTCTACACATTTATTTCAAGTCAATAGTACTAAATAGTTAGGGAGGAGCAATTGTAATTAAACACGGTTAAATACATGTGAGTGAGTGTAATTTTAGAATTCGGCAGGAATCCCTTTGAGGCATAAACGCAGGTTTGTAGTTACGGCCACACAGTAGTCACATACGTTGAAATTCATTACACCAGTCTGCCGCGTACAGAAGAAATGGTCTTGCGTGTAGTGGAAAAAAAATACTAAAACGGAAACTTGTAACTGATGTATTCGGTTTTATTTCTAGGCAAACTCATGGCAATAATAAATAGAAATTAAATAATTTATATTTATGTTGCAATAAAATTTATAAAATTTAATTTATATGCACAATAAAATAAAATTATTTCCACGGAAATGTTTCACATCAGAATTAAGGAAGTAATATAGCTCCAATAAATGAAAGATTTAATTTCCAAAATAACAGCGTATTTAAAATACGACGAACGATGAAATATCAAAAAGAAATCTTTCGTATTCGGACAATCGTTCTAAAAGATACAATAAGTTTTAATAGAAACAATTTGTTTATTCATCTTAAATAAAATATGAAAATACCCGGTTATTGAGATAGCGATAGCTGAAATATTTCTTTCTCTTTGTTTAATACTCATAATAGTAGGATTAAGATATCTTCTAGACGGCTGTGAAGGAAGCTAAATCAATAAGTTTTAACTACTGCAGTTTTCAAGTAATCTTTTCTCAGGTTATGCTTTTTTCTGACTGAATGACGCTTTGGAGATGACGTAAAGTGTTAAATAGAGCGTCCTCTTTGTCACATAACATTTAGCTGACGCGTTGAGATTTAGGATCGCACTCGACATTTGGCCCGGAATTGATGCTCGGAAATTCCGTGCGTTTACATGTCGGTATGAATTAACTTAATTGGAGTGCAATATATATTGCGCATATTTTCCGACACAATGCGCATTAGAGGAAGTTCTGTACCATTAGACAATGCATTATTGCATTATGTATCATTCTCGACTTGATTTAAACTATATATTTTCAGGAATTGCTTTTCGCATAATAGAACTATATGCTCGAATAAGCTGTGGTGAATTCCATGAAAAGTCGACTTTAACATTTGTACAACAATATGATACACGGTATACAATACCCGTATAATGCAAATGGTTATAGATAATATTAAATTTCTGTTCTTTGAGGTTGCAATAGTAAATCTAAAGCAGTGTATTCATTTGTGAGAGCGAAACAAATTATAACTTCTATGCCCATCGGAAAAGCTTTCTCGTATCTTTTTGGCTCCTCCTTTACAGTTTTCTCCGTCGCGCTCTCACTCTTCCGGTCACGTCTTCTTCTCTTTCTTTCTCCATTATTTGTACCTGTCTGTGAACGACGATCTGGAACACGAGCAGTAAAAGAACTTCCAAGTACATCCCATAAACGGTAGCAGAAAAAAGAAAGAAAACGATAAATCGTATGTATCCACGTATAACGTGCGCATTTTTATGAAAAATTGAAATGACCTCCAGACTCGTTTCTGAAATCGACTATCCGAATACAAATTAGAATTTATAAACCCCGAATTCTCACGAAAATACGATAAGTGCGCTTAGAAGAGCTCTCTTATAGCTCGTGATGTATTAGCCTTCGGTAAAATTACAGACGTATAATATCTCTTGTAAACGAGTTTTTCAATAGCTTTATAATTCAATCACATTAAACAAATCAAATTTTATTAAAATATTTATGAAACCATTTATTATAACAATCATATTTGTATATTTTCTAATCTCTTAATGCTAGATCTTTTTTGTACTCACAATCGTTTATTATTAAGTAACAAATACGAATCAGCTGAAGCGCTTCATCAAGATATCATCAAAATATTATTTAGATTATTAAGACAATTTATTTAGATATTATTATATTATTGAAATTGAAAGAGTTGTTATGTCAATATAACTTTGTTTGTAAGTGGAGTATTTTATATTATTCTGCTTTTTTTTTTTTTTTTTAATAAAAGTTTTTGTGTAATGTTTTTTTTAGGATTATATATATAAACAAGATAGGTGATTTGTATTTTTAGCAAATATTTTCGATTTTTTTTCGCCCACGGTGTCCAGTTGCCTGATCAATTCATTCTGATAACGAATTTCACGGAAGGATAACAAGAATGTATGACGAAGCAGTTTTCGGCATTTGTTTTTGCATTATTATCAGAGTAATCCGAAACATGCATTTACCGTGATTCTAGCGAAACTGAAAGCTGATGTATATCCACGACGCGTCAGCATGAACGTGACAAACGAGGCACGGTTGAAGTTCAAAATGCTTACAATTCGTCTCCCAATCCTCCCGATTGCCTCTATTTGCTTGCGTAAGATTATATCAAAGGATCGATCGATTTTCATGTCCGGATTGTCGCTGCAAGTGAATAACAATGGTATACAATGCCGCGCAGTCAGCGGAAGGTCGACAAAGAAACCAGTACGAAAGTGGAAAATGAATCCGGCTCAGCCCTTTACTAGGTATCCTCGGCAGAACAAGAGAGACCGTTGCGTAGAAACAAAATCAACTCTTGGCCCGACGGAAATTCGCGATTCCTCTTTGCAACGGAATATTCCGTACGCGAAATTCGTGTTACCCTGAGGCGAAGCTTTAAAAGCAGTATAGCTTCGAGTTTCAAGACGACTATGCCACTGATGGAGTATTGGCTTAGAGATGATATAACAATAAATATTTCAGTGGTACGACTCGTCTCAGATTTCTTCTTCCGAGATATTTTTTATTCAGTATCATCTGTGATCATTTTTTTTTAGGAAAAATTTTTCTTGCTCATTCTAGAATTTATTTATGCGATTCAGTTCGTGATTGTGTCATTATTAAGCTGAAAGTATATGAGACTATTCATCAATGAATCACGGTCCGTCGTAAACAATTGCAATTGATAAATTTAGAACCATTGACTCAATTGCAGAGGTGCTCAAGCATACTTCACTGTAACAATAAATTAATTACATCAAGGATTATCGTGAAGGAGTTGAACCTCGACGGAATCTGAAAAGCGTTACACAATTAACCTACGGAAAGAGAACAAATGGCCCGGTACTCTGCGATAAATTCGCTCCTACTCTCCAGAGTGAATTTTTGCGATATCGCAAATCCCAGACTATTGGAGGATGGAAACGCTTACGACAGAAATATTTTAAATTATTAATGTTACAAGGAAGAGGAAATTTTTTCGATTTTCTTTCTTCCTCGTACCATATCACCTCTCTGCTTTCAGATGTTTAAATTTTAACTGAAATACTGAAAATTTAAAATATTTCTTTTGCTTTTAAATAAATTTTACTAATTAAATTTATTTTAATATCTGTCATAAATGCAAAAGAGATAGATGGGAAAAATTTGTATAAGAAAGAAAAAACTTAGAATAACTTTGAAAATGTCAAGATCTTTTTTCTTGACATATAATAAATTTATAATAAATTTATAATACATTTTTTATATTATAAATTAGAGTATTGTATTAATTTATTCAATACAACAAAACTGCATTATATAATATATCGTTCTATCGCAAGAAAACAGAACCATTATCGAGTTGTACTGTTTATTCGGTCTACTCATTCGTTGCATTTTGTTAAAAGGTTTTATTTGCATAAAAGATAGTTTCTAAATATGGTTTATATTTAGGTTAATCATTAATATTCAATCGTTAGGGCTAAATGTGTCTTTAGGTTATAAGTAGAACTCAAAGATTTTAGATAAGTTTATCGCATGTACCATTATGCATATTTAGTTCAAATAGTTTGTGGGATTATTATATGTTTTTCATGAGGGAGAGTTAGCACTTTTTATTGGTGTACTGGATTGGATTGTTATATACTGATTAAAATTGCCACGCGATAAGTTTATTATCCATTTGCCCCTCATCACGCAGTAGGCGATGTACTATATATGTATACATATATACATATATGTTAACGCGCAGTGACCCTGTTAAGGCAAATCACTCGCTTATTCTTCTAAGAATCGCATAAAGCAGTGCATTTGCACTCACGCGATTATATCCGGACTCTGTGTAATAATCGCGCAATCTTTCTCAAATTTTCTTCACTCCCTTTCATTCGTTTTACACGACTAGTTATTTAAAAAGAGTATTCAAATAAGAAAGATTTATCATAAATGACTATAATAATTACAGCGTACTATTACTACTGTTATTTTAAATGAAGATACTTGTTTCTTTAATTATATCATCTATTTCAAAAGCGTCACCTCCAATAGAGCAAATATTTGCAGACACGAATTAATATTTGCAACACGTTCCGCGGAAATTACATAATATACCGATGTATACTCTACATTAGCGTCGGAAAATATTTCCTTTAGTATTCCGAGCTCTATACGAGGAAAAAAACACGCTCATACGTGATATTGTATCGAACGTTCTGTTACTTTAGTGCTTTATACCATATTTTACAGCGCAGATATCTCATACCGTGCAAGCGATATACACACCTACCTACGCGGACGGGATATCGCACGTAGCGAGAGTATCGCTTTTTTATAACTTCTTGATGCAACCGCTGCCATAATCTATGCTCTATAAACTTTCACGGATGAGACACGTATTTCGCACGCGAATGCAAAGCGTATACAGATTAAATCAGATTATTCTGGGACCAGGGATGCTCACGGCTCTTTTGCCAAGCATATTCCATAGCGACGACGCTGATAAGATCGACTATAGCTGTTACCGGGATTCCGTTGGGACGGAGCGACGGCGACGTTTGGAATTTTTTCGTTTTAACATAGCGAAACTTATTAACATTCCAGCAGCTTCTCTCGTTATTAGTGTTTAGAGCGACTTTTGTGGAATTCAATTGTACTTGAATTCAACGAAACGTTGTGAAATTCGTGAGTATAATGTGTACTAGATTTTTTATTAAATCGCAAAAGATAATTCGGTCATCTTCTAGCTTGTGCTCGAGGAACAATTTGTTCGTGTTACCAAGTGCCCTGTGTGACTGGTAAAAGCATCAATTTGTTCCAAGGACCAAGTTTAATCTCTGCGTATTAAGCTTACGATGGCACACTACGCGGAATTAAATGTAGAATTTCGTTTTCTTAAATTACGCTACATACCTAACTTGACTATCTATGAAGCATCTTTTCTCTCTCGTTGCCGTTTAAGAATACATATAATGTTTTAAAAAAGAAGTTGTGTAATTCAATACAACAATATTATGTTAAAAAATAAATCTTTTTTAATGATACCTTTTTCAAGTAAGACTATTGTATTTTTATTACGTTTGTAACTGATGGAAAGATAAGTTCGTATAAATATAATATATTGATGTTCAGATAAACAAGAAGGAGTCATAAATAGATTAAAGAGCAAAAAAATATAAAAAAAATTCTTAAAATTTATATTTTTTAACGTGTATGTAACTTAAAGTTTCAAATATTTAATTTAGATAGTAAAATGTGCCATAAAAAATGCGCAGGAGAATAAAATAAGGTATAATATCGGAAGAGAAAGAGCAATTAACTCTAATGACATGTCGTAAGTTATTTTTATGCACGCGCCGTTATCATTTATATTATTCCAAGTAGAGCCGAGAGCTCTACTTGGAATTTAATTTTTTTTTTGTCATAAATATCGCATGTTGTAATTAGATTAGATTGCGAAGAATGAGAATTCTGATTAACTATATTCAAAGGACTTGTTATTATTTTACTTTAATTAAATTTCTGTATTATATGTGAAATTAGCTACGTATATTTTTAATTACGCAAATGAACGTATAAGATGTAAGATAATTTAAGGAACAAAGGAAATTTTTAAACGGCAACGTAACGTAAAAGCGAACGGCTATAGCGATAACGATTTTCGATCGCATCGATTTACTATAATCAAGCGATAATAAGTATTAACGTAACCGCAGTATTCCGCTTTTTATTAGTCCACAATTTGCATATCGTAATGAAGGATGGATTGATTATAGCTAGGCATAGAATCAATTTTCTTTAATTCCGATGGAATCGTGGTCGATTTATGAATATCCTGAATATATTTCTCTCTATTTGCGTCCCGTTAATTTGACTTCTTCTGAAGGAAAAAGATAAAGGACTACAGCAAGCGATATTAAACGTACGATTAATATATAATAATATAACGTAACTTTTTTTTTATCATATAGGTATTGTCAGAGTATAAAACTTTCGCTATTGTTTCCGCGCTCCAGCTTTTTGGCAGAACTAATATTCTTCTACAGGATAGTTTTTTATACAAAAAAGAAGGATTTTTTGCAGAAAACTTATGTAAAAATGTCTTGTCAACTTAAAATTGCGATTCTACTTTGTATAAGATTATAATTATAACGGCATCTGTTGCACACACGTTTTACAACAGGATGCTACCATGCAGTGATGGATCTAACAACGCTCTGACACGTACTCCTCGCGGCATAAAATTTTATCACGTCGTTCACGTTAATGGTCCTTCACGGTTTTTATGGGCGCGTAAAAATTGTCTTGAAATCGTGAAAAGTTCCAAAGCATCTGTCCAACTTTAATTCACTGCGCCTGACCGCGAAGAAAAATTAAATTATTTAAACAACAAAAATAAAGACTTAATTATATTACGTTAAATTAATTTTAAATGCAATTGAAACGGATCAGAACATTGTTAAAATAAAATCCAGAGAAATCTGCGGTACTTTATATTCCGATTTGATTTTCTGACCTGCGTTACTCGGTGCCATTACGCTGGCGGTGATCGACGAACCTCTTTGGCAATCCTTGGCACTAATTTATTACGGGGTTAAAATGCCCCATTGTTACTGATTGTAAGAGCGACAATGTAAGAAAGCGATAACCGATGAGTTTGCTTAACGCCTTGATGAAAGAGAAAAGACGTTTATTCCATCCATGTTAGGAAGCTATAGGCAGTTAATAGAAATTAAAAGAAGAAAAAGAGGAAAATAATAAAAAGTAACGCGATTAAATTTAAATAATATAAAATTATTAAATTTCTTTCTTAAATTTTATCTTTTATTTACACATAATATAATAAATTTAAAAGTATCATATACATTTTACAAATTTCGTATTTGTAAATATTTTCAGTTAAACTTATTTATTAAATTAAATTTAGCTATTAAATTCTGCGATGTCTGGTGTAGTTCCCCCCGGTTCCGTACGGTATTACTAATCACATATCGTCGATAATAAGTATAGAACATTGAATTATTGCTGAAAATGTAACATGCATAAAAGTTGTAAAGCTGTAATGTTCAATGTGAGCGACGAATTTATCGCGTTCTTTTGCCGTGACAGCTGCAATCTGCAGAAAAGTTTGTAATTTCGTTGCTAGATAGAACCGCAGGTAGAAAAATATCTGTCGTTACACGGCAATTGTAGCTCGGGGGTTGTTTACGAGGCGTTATTTAACCCGTAAATTAACTCGCATCGGCACTGGCGGGACGATATATCCCTCGTGCCAACAATCTTAATTGGAAAAGTGACTCACTTAAGTATATTACTTTTAAATACTTTTAAATACTAACTTAATAGCAATATCACGCTAATGAAAACAATAATTACTTCTATCGAAGATACTCAAGATATGCATATATATGTAGTCTATACATAATTTTTTTCTAATTAACACATATTATTGATAAAATATGTGTATGTACAATATATATAATTTACGATATAAATAATTTATATAAAAGTAAATCGAAATTGTACATAAAGTACACATAAAATTTATTTAAAAAAAAGGGAAAAAAACAACGTAATTTTCTAATTTTCAAAATTGATTTAAAGGATATCTTTTATTCCCTCGGACAAATTTTACTCCCTTTATTTCGACTTCTTTGCACGAGGAATTAGTCATGTATGTTTGTACTATCGTTATCGCCACGCCTTTGATAAATATTGAGTAATTACCATCACCTTAATTAGCTTAATTATCAGAGCGCATTTTCCCGGTTAGTATATGTACTTTTAATACAATAATGAACGAACGGGCTAATCACTTTGTATTCGACATACGTGTCATAGTGTTTACGTATATTATGTAAATTATATATGTTACTGCGGTACAGTTATACCGCATCTACATATATATATGGATGGTCTACGGTTAATGTACAATGCCCCAGCACTTAGCAATGAGAGGCTCGCGAGATGGAAATCGTAGGAAGGTTAAAGGGTGATAATTAACCGAAGAAAGGCGCCGCGCGCTGGGAAACTTAATGTAATTTTCCACGCTAAATTACAGTACGAAGAAAATGCAATTCATCAGTGAGTGCATACGGTGAATAATGTAAGCGCGAGGCGGAAAACGGTCGGTGGAATCCGACCTTAGGGAACTTTGCTTGATGATAATTCACGTCATGTACGCGTTAAAATGTAAGAAGGCAAAAACGAAATTGTGCAATCGCGCGATTCGCAAGCAGTTTCTTGTTTCCCTTATTGCATTAGTTATATTCGGCCCGTGTTGCACGCCAAGTACATACCGCTTTCGCTCCAAGCGACGTGGGAAATATGACAGTGCAACATATATTGACAAGAAAGTCGCTGCTGCTTGTTTATTGCCTCGCGTTATGAAAATACGTGCAGATGTCAGAATACCTTAAATTTCCGCAAAACACACCCTCCGTAATATCAACAACTCTCGGAGAAACCATTGATGCCACTATTAAGATGAGTATTGTACTTTATTAACTTCTTAAACAGCGCTGAGCAATACGTAAGCTACTTGTAAACTAAATAGTTTTAAGCACATTATGAGATCCGCGTATTTATACAGATTACGCGGCAACGTTATGGTGATGTTAATAAACAAAGTTTCAATCATTTTATATGTATTGTCGAAATCGGTGTCTCGTGTTGCTAATTATTATTTATTTTTACTTTATCAAGTTTAATAGCTAATAAAAAATTTATTTCTTTTTGCTATATAGCCACCTTCTGACATAAAATATATAAAATGTCAAAGATATTGCTTGTTCCTTTTCAATCTACAGCGATAAAAATTTTAACCAGTTTTAACCAAGTTTTGCTTAAGTTTGTTAGGACATAAAGTTTTCCTTAACGAAAACATATCGTCGAAAATGTTAGATCGGTCTAGAAAAATAGTGTCGATAAATGTCTGATGTTCCAATATTGATACTTGGTGTATAAGGAATGGGTTAATATATCACGTCTCCATGCCGCGATCTTGTAAGGCTGATATTTATTTTCTATCTTCTAGGTATCATGTAACAGATTTTTCTCTAAATAAAATATACAAGTCGTGTCTGGAAAGCCAACTCGTGCTAGCATATTTTGAAGAAGATATGCACGATCTTCAGCATACATCTTTTAAAGAGAGTTTATGCTAAAAGAGTTAGATTTCTTTTCTTAGTGAATAGTGAATTGTTTTTCGACGATGAGAAATTCACTAAGTACATTTGAGTAACAAAAATTTAAAGAAATTCCCGTTTCCTTCCCTTTCTCTCTTTAGTTGAAGAATTTGTAGCATTTGTTATATAGAATAGTATAGTGTAGCATTTGTTACTGAATTTTTAGCAGGGAGAGGAGATAGAAGACCGACTTCTAGTAAAGTTAACCGCAATGAGTCGGACTGCTACGCCATTTAATCACGAGAAAATCCTGATTTTCTCTTGCAAAAGGAAGAAATCGAGGGTGAATATTCTCTCCATGCACGCATCTGTGTACAAAACGATACAAAACCCAGTTTCTCTGGATTCTCGTCAAGAGGATTTCTCTTGCCGCTTCCTTTCCATTTCCTTGCAAGCACGAGTTTCGGGCGCCGGGTGATGGAAGTAAAAACATCTAACTTAAAAGAGAAGGATTAACGTGAAGAAATAAAAGAATAACTATCTAACAAAATTATAAACAAGATAAGGACGATATAAACTTGTAACTTGAGTTTTGACTGTGTTAGAAGAAACATGCTTGAATCCCTTTGCAAAATATATGAATTCTCTGGAAAATGTAACAAAAGACCGCCTTTGTCTCGAGTCTGTCTTATTCACGTTAAATTTTGTATTTGCTTAATGTTGTTAAACACACAAGGCGTTTGATGTTAGAGGGTTTGTGTACATATATTATTTTAACGAAAATGTGATGCAAACGGAAAATATATTTTAATAAAATATTATATTTTAGTAAAATTTAATAAAAAGATAAAAATATCGAAAAAAACATATTTAGAAGCAGGTCTATTTTAACAATTTAATGATGATTACGTTTATAATTCTCAAATAATCTCACAAGAGAAAACTAATTTTATGCGATAAAATATGTTAATCGTAGTAATATCTACTTTCTTGTTCATAAAATTACTTTTATGTAAAAATTTTTAATAAAATTATTTAACAAAATAGTTTCCACTATAAATGATACACATGTTCTAAACAGTACAACACAATACTGGACACGTAATCCTTCCATGCGATTCCGCAACACGGCCAGATAAATGATCAACATCCCTCTGGATTGGAATTACTGGTTTCATCTAACTCTAAAGCTTAAAGCGATTTCGAATAGCTATTTATGTGTCGAATTAAATTAATGAACATAATTCGACATAGATAAACAGTTTCGAGAAACACAGGTATTTGTCAAAATTAATTGTGATCAAGATTCATATATTCACGAGAGAGAGAGGTTCTTTCTTTTACAAATAATTGAATAAATTGCACTATTATATTTTCAAATAATATATTTTCAATTACTATATATATATATATAAAAGGTTTCATCTCAATTAATGTGCAATAATGAATAACAGTAATATTAAGAGCTCTTTAGTGACACTAGTGACAGTTAACAAGTGATTGCAATTATTTGTCGCAAATAATGTCGCGATAATTTTGTATAAATTGTTTATTGTTGATTTAACGTAAATGGATTTCGCTAATGCCGTCAAGAGTATTGCTGGATTGTCACTGAAGTTTGGACTCTGCTTCAATACTGTTTATGGGAGACAGCAGTTAACAAGGTTTGCATCGTCCCAGTGATAGGTACTTCAATACATTCGTGTTCTATTTCAACGTTAGGACAAAACACTCGCAGCAATGGATGTAATTTCGCGAACGCGTCGCCATGACAACTCCAACAAAAGTAAACCATTTGAGACGTGTGCCTTGAGATCGCTTGAGCTTTCGTGGCGCGGGCGCTTTGAAATGAGGTATTATGTATTAATCCTTTTGAGATGTTAATAAATTTTCGTCGAGCTATAAGTATCCCAAAAAAATGGAATTAATTATAAATTTTATGTGTATGATAAGCGGAACGACTGTAATTACGTATTAATGAATTCTTTTTGAATTTACACGTATTTAACGTGCGTGTAACGTTACAAGAAACTTTCCTCATTATTCTCCGCCGCAGGCGTTTATTCTAGTGGAATAATTGCTTACAATTCGATTACAATCTGCTAAATGCAAAGTGTAAAGCGATGCACTTATCCACAAGAACGTACCATTCCCTTCGCGTAACATTACTAGTCGATTTTAGACGCGGACGCAACAAGTTTCGCGCAGCAACTTTCGCAATAACAAGCTTGTGGAGGCGGAAAGGAAGGAAAGGAGCGCTTGATAAACGGCGTCGCGACGATAACGACGGCGCGCAAAATTTCTATCCGCGATGAGACCCACGCATAAGATTGAATGGTGTCCCGTCGTCTCTATATTTCGACAGAAATTCCGTATTCTGCTTTAAACCAAGATACATTTTCTGCGATCCTATCTCGCTCAGTCACCGTGAGAAACGCCCAGTATTAAGGGCGGTAATGGCTTTAAGTTTGCAATGTTGAGATCGTAGGATATTTAATTTTTTGGTGGATCACAAAATCTTACACGCGCGCGCTATAGTGGAAAGTTCTTAGGGCGCAATGAAAATTTGTCAAGGCGGAGGAACTTGTGATACCTATAAAAACCGGAGTTTACGAGGAAAGAATTCTAATTTCATTTTTATGTTTGTTTTGTACCAGTTTCACGTTAATTATTCCCAAAATTACTCGTGGTAAAATAGCGACAAATAAATTCTTGAGAAGATAAGTTGGTTGGATAAAGTCTTTTAAGTGCAGCTAATAAGCGAGAAAGAGTTTTGTGGAGAGAACGAAAATCTTTATAAATTTATGATCGCTGACAACTTTTCGATGCACGATAATTTGTACACCCCGAAATAACACAATTAATTATTTTTTTAAATACAATATATGCTAATCTATAGTACAAACAAAATGAAAAAATAAAATCTTTTATATATAGTTAATATTGTGATGCCGAGTTGCTACTATTTTTTTTTAATTAAAAATTTAGTTACTTAGTATTATAGATGTCAGTGTCAGCATATTTTATTCAGATCTATAAACAAACCAACTAATTTATGAACAGTGCCCATTGTTTACGTGCAAACAATGAATTTTCAGCTCGATAAAATCCATACAGAGCCGCAGGAGATTTGGCATAAACTGAATTGTCGCGGGGGCATATAGGATATAAGGGAAACGCAAAGCAGAGACGAGAATATTGCTGTAGGAAAATCGATGTTCGTACAATTGCTAACAAAATTATTAGTTTTATTAGTTTAAATGAATTTCTCAATCACGTTGACGATTTACATATGTTACGAGAGAGGAAACAGTTGAGTTTGATTATTAAGTTTAATTAATATTTGAATATTAGCAATTAAAAGCTAAATAATTATAACTGAATAAGTTTTGCGACGATTGCTTTACTTTATAGTTTATGTTTCGTTTTATGAATTAACGTGTAGAGACAATCCAAATTCTCGTAACTGAGCAAAAAAATCATACATCGTGACGAAATCTCCTTGGGCGAAACCCCCTTTGGACGCAAAAAGCAATTAGCCACGAACGTTTTACACGAAGCGGTATTTTTCAGCTAAGCCATTTGCGCCTAGCAAGACAATTAAAAGTTTAAACGGACGGATCGTTTAAACTCAATTACATAATCATGCTGTTATATTCATCGCATTTGTTGTTAAAATATACATCGATTGTAACATCGTACTCGTCACTGCCAAATGTCAGATGTCTGTTAATATTTTTTTGAATGATGCTGAGCTGATTTTTTAACGGTAGTTGAATATTAATGAATTTAACGCTGTCAATTATTGCTGTTACTGTTTTTATTATTATCGATTGTTATATTAAGTTACTATATTCTCTGTCTTTCTGCAATGGATCATGTCATTGACTTTTCGTTGTGTCAGGTGACAGAGGCACAGACATCGCGTATACAGTTCGTCAAACGTAATTGCTTCAGACAATTGAACGACATAAAAAGAAGTGAAATTCAATCGGAGCTGAAAAATATCTATACTCGAAGCGGAACGCACAACGTCATAAATTGAAGCAACTTTATCTGCCATTAGATGCGCAAAAGGGGCAATCTCGTAAATAACAATGAGAAAAAGGTACCTATTTTTCTATGTCACGCGAAATTTACGTAATGAAACGAGAGCTACGATCAATTTAAATAAAACATCTATAATTTTTCATGTGTTTACTTTGCTATAATTTGAATTTGTGTCTGACGAACATCAAACGTTTCCAGTATAATACTACTAAACATTTTGATACACTTTTTCTTGCAAATAGTGTTATGAATACATACATTAATACATACTCAACGATCCGATCAGAACTTGAATAAATTACGGATATATATCGCGAAACGTTTGGTTAATTAATTTTATAATTAAAATATATTATACGTAGACAACGTATAATCAATCTTTCTATGTCGATACTTGCACAACACGTAAATGGATTATCCTGCATGCAATTAATAAATGCCTTGCGTTAATTTAACGTATGTGAATATTTAACATCAAACAGCGGAAATTAATATATAAAGTTACGCCGCTGTTTATAGCGACGGATTAATACTTCTTGATTCGTACGTAAAAGTGGATGTATTGCAATAAATCATTTCGGATTGTGGTTAATATACAGAATTTGATTCATATGCAGATAAATACTTCAGATTTTGCATAAATGAACGGTTTTAAACAATCACTGAGAAATCATTAGTTTAAACTTTATAGTTTAACCCAGGGTTTTTTTATTATTGAGAATCTTTTATAATGAAAATTGCAATTTCTTATTGAAAAATTATATATATATATATATATATATAAAAGACAATATATACATATATATGCAATGTGGATTATTGAAAAAGGGGATTATTGAAAAATTTTTGCAGATCACAAAAAAATATATATATACATATATACTTTGCATTTTCTTTGCTACTTTTCTACTTTGGGTACTGTAGCTGAATTAAAGCCGATCGATATCAAGGTTGTCCACATCTACCGTACAAGTCGCAAGGTCGGAAAAAGCACTTCGCTTGCAGTAAATCAATTTGATATATATACATCGGATACGCCCGGCTGAAACACCGTAACAGCAGATGAATCTTGATGTTTTAAAACAGATTCGCACATTGTCTGCATAGTAATTTAAATCTAAGTGACGTAGTCTAAAATAACGTATTGCCTTAATCGAAATATCCTTTAAAGACTCTCGATCCTTTAAAGACACTCGAAGGCAATATTGTTATACGTATCTCTAATCAATAATCCATCGTTTTGTTTCACAATCTTTTGCTATCTTTCGCGCAATTTGGAAATCTTATCTTCTCAGAATTTCTTAACCTTTTCAATGAGAAACTATAAACTCAAAGTTTCTACATCAGCACGACATTTTCTGAATAATCCAGTAGACTCTATATCATTTATTATTCATAATTATACTTTATAATTATGCAGAGTTAAAGAAAAATCGTGTTTAAAGAATATAGAACTCTTTTTGTTGACTATATAATAACAGAACGTGTAAAAACCTGTTGAGTCAACGACACATATCGCAATTAATTAAATTTTTTAACATGCAAGAAACATGTAACTTTGCACAAAAATAAAACTTACTATATTTCTTGATCTTTTTCTTCTTTATAAATAAATCAACTTACAATTACTTACTTAATATGTTAGAAATTAATATCTAATAACATTTGTTTTAGAATATTATATATAGACTATTTGATGGTAAAAGGTTCGAAAAATTTCACTGTTTCTTTTAGGTTGTCAATAAAGAAATCACATGCAGCTTTTAAAGGTAATACCATTAACTCATTGGAAAACTTGGGTTGATACTTTGTAAAAGGACTATCTTATTTCCGACAGCAATTTAACCTTTTTTAAAATGCATGTGAATTCTAAAAGCATAGCGTGAAGGGGTAAGCCGAAGTCGATTATAAGGTAATACGAAAAAAGAGGTGGATTGCAATGAAGATGCTTTTCCGTGAGCGCGTGCACGCGCGCGCGCGCGCGCGTGTGTGTGTGTGATTTTTATCTCTCAATATAAACCGTCTTTAGAATTCCAAGGATATATATGCGCGCAGATAGGAAATCTTTTTTAGCACACTTCCTCTTCCTTCCTGCTGTTCGAATGATAAATTTTTTGTCGGTAACGGGAAAGAGGATTAAGCTGCTCGTTTTGCATAGATAATGAGACACTCTGTCCCATTATTTTTAAACTAAAATGTGAACTAATTATAGCATTAGTGTTCTTCATTTACGGAATAATTTTGTATTATGTTACATTAAAATTACGACATTGTATTTTATTTGATTATCTTTGAACTACGCGCAAACAAGTAAATATTGAAGAATATCGTAAACTTTCAATACTTTTAGAGAAATAATTAAATTTTAATTATCATATATAATATCTATACATATCACACATACGAAATATAAACGTATATGTATATGTAATGAGTGAGTTTGCTGCCCGTGATTTATGTTAATTTACAGTATATTTAGTAAACAGTATTTTTTTCCGATAACTAATTGGTTGTAAACTGTGTTAACAATTTGCTATCGACTGTCATATAAATTTAAAGGCGTACCGGGGATGCAGCTGCATAAAGCATATGTTTCCTAAAGACAGATTAAATAATGGCTGTCTGATAGTAGCGATATTAAATCTGGTTTTACACTATTGAATGGTCAAGTTAACTTCAAGCGTTAATTCAAAATGCAAATTAAAGTGGTTTTTCTATTGTTCCGACTCTCATGTAAAATGTATGACAAGTTCTGCAAGAAACAACAGTACTTGTAGCCAATTTTAGATAATCGAATAATTCATCGGCAAGCTTTCTAATTTACATATCGCATAATGTCATAATATAATTATAATTATATACGCATAAATAACCTGAAATAGGTAATGAGAGAAAAGGGATGATGACAGGAATTAATTAAATGTATTAACTAAACGTGCGTATCTCATCACACGTATTCAATTTATAACATCGATTTTAGGAATTATGTATATTTTTATGCAGCGCGCAAAGAAACAAATGTGATATCAAATTATATAAGTTACAAAATATCTGATTTTCTTGATTCATTGCACGGCGAAAAAACCTAATCTTGTCAATCAGAGGCATTTTCAAGAACGGTAAAACAGATAGAAAATATAATGAATAAGAGCAGAGGTTCTTTGTACAATTTTGCGTCTCGAGAGTTTCGATTATGAGATTACTGAACTTAGAGTTTATATCACAAGAGAAGAAATTTCAGCTAATGCAATCGAACTAAACCTGTCATGAAGTAAAGAGAATTTTCATAAACAGTAACGACCTCGGAACGACAACTGTTCGTGAAACACGATCGCAAAACCGTAATGCATTATGCATAATGTCCCGAGAGGTCTTATTACTCGCATCACGCATCAGACACCATGCCGAACTTTTTGAAACTCATAAAAAGCCGCGGAAGTAACACGAGAGCTATCTCTCACATGTCTCGTTAATTAATTTATTCAATAACTTTATTTCCGTTTTGTTCTCGCGGAACTTTTCGTCACAAGAACAAAATTAGATATCATTAAAGCGACAAATGCACGCGATGTCTCGTATATTATGGTACGTGATGTAGTTTTCGGGTTTTTGCTTCGTGAAACCGGCCTCTGATTAATACTCGTGTTGGAGTAAATCCCTTATGGATCGATAAGACACGAGATCAAATAGCCCATATGGGGCAATATCGCGTTCCCTGAGCTTACAAGACCTCATCATGCTCGTTTATGTATAACCCAGTTTACCACAAGCTTTTCAGTAAAAATTATTAATCCAAAAAAGAGAGAGCGAGAGAGAGAGAGAGAAGTAAAAAGAAAGAGAGAGAAAGAGAGAAAGAGAGTTGACGATCGGTATAGGGAAAAATTGAGGGAATCCTTCGATATTAAATTCCACTGAGAAATTTTCAATTAAAGTTTTTATTAATTTTCAGAGTTCAGCATTATTCTTTTCCGTGAGAAAAAAATAATTGAAAAATCCTTTCCACGATTGCTTGACTTATCGAACGTACATATTATACATATCTTGACGAGTGATATGACAAAGGACAGTAAATTTTTTTAAAATTTACTTTATATTCTGTTAAATATTACGTTCCGTGATATATCCCCGGCAAACGCACGATGCAAAAACCCTTTTGCAGTTTGTAACCAATTTTCTAGTGACAACAAATACCCTTTGATAATGTGGCGGTCAGCCGTCCGCCACAAGCGCGCGTCAAGTAACACGGAGGCGCGCGGCTGACCGCCACAGATAACATCGAGCATATAACGGTTGACAAACCAACTTGGACTAAAAATTAGATAAAAGCATGCAAACAAATATATATTGTAGATATCTCTGTATTTGATAGTTGCGCAACAAAAGAAAGCTATATTATATGTATATATTTTATAATTAATTTTGTTTTGATTTGCTTTACGCCTAGCGTTAAATATTTACTTGTCAGACCAAATTTAATGAGGGAATAAAATATGTTCAAATATAATTAAAATAATTAAATTAGGATTAACTTAGCATTAATTAAGGATTAACTTAAATTAGCATTAATGAAACGTTTATAATATTATTCCGCATTCATTATGCGCTTTACATTGTTAGCTTTTTATTAAGTAAAAGTTGTAGCTTGTTCTTTGATTTAAAATCCATTCGGAAGTGCGGAAACTTTTTCCATACCTAGAAATCAACTCGCACAAGCAATAAAATGAAACACTTCTTTAGCGTCGTCGTCGTAAGAAAAGTTGGAGAACTGAAGGACATGTCTAATAATAAAATCAGGAGAGAGCGAAGAAGAATGCTTGATCAAAAAATAATCCAGACTGCAGAATTGTGTTGAAAAAAGTTTATTAAACATCTCTGCACAGTGTCTATCTGTAAAGTCGATCAAATCTTATTTATTTCGTAACACATTTCGCAAGAAGAACTTTCGAATGTTTCTTAAATATTTCAGAGGAATGTAGAACGTCGTGGGGTTTATTTTATTACTTACAATGTAATCTGCATTTTTGGGCGAATAATTATTTTATAATGCTGCTGAGCTGCGACGTTTATCTTATGTAATTATATAATTTACGCAGTATTCTTTATCCTCTTATATGTAATGTAACGAGCGCACGCGGTAGCTTTGTAAAGAAACGTACTTATAAGATACGATAAATCTTTCTAAATCCTTTTGATAAGTAAATAACATATGTTACAGTTAAAACATTATATAAAATTGATTTAAAAATGTATCGAAGCAAACACAGTTATTCGATGAATGCATCGTTTAAAAATTTGTCCCTTATCTCTAATACATTCCTTACCATTTCGTAAATTTAACGAAATCTGATATTTAGATAACGAAATATTTTTTACTATACAATATTTTGTTAATATATTTTAAAACGTACGTTGAAGCATAATAGCGATAAATTTAATAGAAGTGAAGTACATTTTAGAACGCTACGATTCATGGAATCAATACAATATGGATTTGCACGAGAAACGCCTGCATTACAGGAACAATAAACAGTAATGCATTGAAGTATCATCATATAAATATGAGAGAGCAGCGAGTACAGCTTTGATGCGTCATGCGACCAAGTAATGCGGTCGTATACTTCATGCTATCATTTAAGGGTTATTCTCTGACAGATCCATGAATCGTATGCAACAGGTGTATCAAAGATATGCACGATGAAAGATATGGGAACTACATATCATGCGGCATATTTCTATATGAATTACGTTGAGTAATGCACCTTATCAAAAATTCTTGAACGCCACGCGCCAAAGCATTTCTCGGAATGCAAAATTATGCCGTTTTCGCCGGGAAACCCATGGAAATTGAATTAAACGTCGTCTATGCTGGAATTGCAATAAATGTAAAATATCTAGTAATCTGGTTACGCGCGAACATGAAATATAAAATCATCTCTCGAAATTGGCGTAAGTAACATAAATGAGCAAGCGTTAAGCAGAAATGGCATAACTGTGTTTGTGCTTTCGCGCATAAAACTGTGTTTACTGGATAAATATATATTTTACGGCTCCGAGTTTAAGAGCTCGCCTGCGAAAGTGCCCAAAGCGTTTTGTTATTTTTTTTTAATGCAAACGTATAAGACATACATTATCTCGTAAAATTAGCTTAATTATTAATTCTCTGAAAACGGCATTTTTTTACGATATCGCGAATATTTGTAGCGTTATCGTATTATCATCATACTTAAGGGATAAGATAAGAAAAAATTGCGATGCAAAAATACAATTTTAAATATATTTGCGTCTATCACTTTGGAGTAGATTATCGTTGTTACGGATATATATATTGATTCATTATAATTAACGATCTACTGACAAGTAATAATTTGAACAATTTTACAAGTTTGCTAAGGTATATATAACACGTTTGATAAATTAATTTTTTTTTACACGTATAGAATTATTAACATGTTTGTAAGACGAACTTCTCTATTCATTATTCATCGATTAATGTGTACAAAAATGCTAATTTTTTAAATTGTTAGCCGCACGGAACGATTCAATTCGACGCAGAATACAAAAATAACTTTCGACGCGAATTCGAAAAGACGCAACGCGTTTTTTTTTCTTAATACAGATGCATTCTGATTTTTATGAACTAACTGAAACTATTAAAAAATGAGATCTGAAGTTTCTGTTAGGCCAAACATACATACGTCACAGAACATTGGGAATCACGTCAACGTTTCACTTCAGTCAACCGTAAAGGAAGTTGAGATTGTCCACGCAGGAAGATCTCGATGAGCAATGAGACGGGCCAGCATGCGCGGGTTCCTTGCCGTCTGCGCGACAAGCGATTCTGTCGACGGGTGGTCGCCAGGATATTTTCAGAAAAAAGTCCTCCTTCTCGCGGGGTTGGAACAGAGATACATTCGGTCGTGCCGCCACGTCGCATAATCCGCACGACTTATACTAGACGCGATCTTCCTCCTCCAGCAACCGCACCACCTCTGAAATAATATTTCTTTATCGTGAAGAGACGAATGCTGCCCGGATTTTGCGGATATCCAAATAATCCGAGATAATTATTCGTTTACTCGCGCTCAGATATATATATTTGGATAATCCAACTCTTAACGGATTTATTTCGCGCGATAAGCTCGCGGATTTATGCGAGCGATAATTTGGGACATATATCAAACGATAAGAAATATTCTGCATTTTTGTACTCTTTATCGATATACGATGAAGATATATATTTGTAAGATTTGTATTTGCCAGAATTCGTAAATTCGTAAATCTGCATAGATTTGATTTTAGAAATTAAGATTCACACTTGGATCTTTTTTTATAATCCCATAATAATTATTTCAGATAATTCGGATTTTAAATTATCCGGATTTTTACAGCTTTAATGAAAACCACTCGTGAAAGTAAATACTATTTCTCCACACACACATACACATACACTTTTATACGAGTTAATATTTTACACAAATAAAATAAAGATTATGGCGAAATGCATACTAGGTGGATTTTCGAGAATGAGAATGGGACAATGCATTTATTCATCGACAGAGAGAGAAAGAGAGATAGAGAATCATGTGGTATTATCTCCACGAAGTTTCGAATAGAAGTGTCTCGGGATAAGCAGTGCTTATAGTTTCTATGAAATTCAATCATCACTGTCCATTACATCACGTACAATCCGCTTAAGTGACATATCAACTATCACGACAGTTATATATGATAATATTCGAACTTATGTGGCTGCATCTAAATTCGTAGTTATTAAAAATTACTACCAGATTCTTTTATTGTCAGCGAAGACTTTTTCATTTTTTTAGTAACGCCACGTTAATTCACGATTCTAAGTTGCCAAATCTATTCACCATTAGATATAGTCATGCAATATTTCAAAAGCCAAATTTCTCGTCACACTCTTCTATAGAAACATTTGTTAAGTACGAACAATCGATCGTAAAGCATCACAAATGTTAGTTAAATTTTGTATGTCACGCTACTTTTCTCACTTTAATTTATATTTTGCAACATAAAAATCTAAATTCCAAAAATTAATTATTAATTTAGTACGTCAATTTAAAATATCAGCTTTATAGAAATACTATGTATATTTAAATACTGCTTTTACATTTTTGTATTATTCATGAACAATCTGTTAAAGTAGTATTAAGTATTAAGTAGTATTAAATGTTGCATTTTTTATTTTATTGCCACTTTACTATCTGAGAACATTTTCGCACGAGGTAGATACAATAAGTAAGCAGACGAGTAGGAATTAGAGCAAGACTAATTGCTCATTCAGAAGTTTAGGAAAACGTATGGTATATATGTACATGGTTAATGTAAACCGGTATCGTGGAAATTACATCGCTGGAACTCTAACGTATGCCACAGAGGAACCAGCGGATGTCCGCGGCGGACCATTATCGATCACGCGTTTGTACTTTAGTAATAGGGAGCTATTAATCAGGCTAAACGAAAGGAAAACGTCTGCTTTATACATATTTTTGTTCAGGCATGAATAAAATTTAACCGATATTAATTTTGAAATAAGTAAGAAATCTTCTAAAATATCACATAGTAAAATGAGAAAATCTTGAATATTACGACATCGCGTAATACTATGATAATTTGATGTAGGTAATCCTGGCTGTTATATACATGGTATCGTGTAATATCATGTTATCATAATGGAATCATTTGGGTTAGTGTTGCAACCGGGTCTGGGAATATAATATGACGATAATAAAATGATCAATTTTGCAGGGCGACGATACCTGATCTGGCGACGAGAGACGCTTTGCCTAGATACACTGTTGAGTCGTTTACACTTAACTCGCTGTTATTGCCAACTTGCCCGGCATGCCCGGTGGTCGCCATTGCGATGTCGCTGTGTCTGCAACCTACCCTAAAATAAAACGCACGCGAACGTTTGTACTGAATGTTAATTTATGCGACTTTTCCCATAAATTTTACAATTGAGTTAATAAATTCTCCCCTTTCGTCGAAAGGCTTTTAAAATATTTTGCAGCAAAGTTGGTAAAGCGTTAAGACTTTAATGCGCATACTTTTGTATTTCATAATTTTAAGTCCGTTCTCTATATTTAGGAGCATTTTGCAGAACAAACTTCGCCACTTTACGATTTTTGTCTAAGAAAGCGGAGCGAAGCAAGTGCGTTAGCAAGTTTGGGGTTTAAGGCGAAAATTGCTGTTACGTAATTGCAAGTCTTTCTATCCGGTCGCGGGTACTTCTCGACGTATCTTTCATGAAATTAATCCCGCGCGCAGTCAGCCAACTGGGTACAACTCGTAAAGAGGACAGATTTGCACAGCAAAGCTTCGCCTTACGTTGTGATAACTCCTTTAAATTGCTGTAACCGAGTGAACATGTATGCACACGTTTTCATCTAGATATTCCAGATTTTACCTCCAACAGCGGTGGCAGTCGAAGAGGCCGAGGAACGCCTGGCGAAATTTTCTGTTCATGAAACAGTACGTGATGGGATTGCAGCAGCTCGAGACGTAGGCTAGCAGCTGCACCAGACTAATGCCGGTGCTACCGACGACCGAGTACACCAGTTCGGGCGCGAACAGGTACCACGTATTGATCACGTGCAACGGCGCCCAGCACACGAAAAACTCGAGGACTATCACGAAGAGCATTCTGATCACCTGCAACACACCAGCGGTAGCCGCGCTTTAATGGACGCGCGACAAGTACAGTCACTTGTCTCGGGTATAAATGTTGTTTCTGACCGGGATACATGCTGGGAAGATAAGCGTGACACTGTCTCGGGGTGTATTCCGGTATTACCGCGATTGTCGGTTCCCTCAAGCAAGCAAGCATGGCATGACCAACGTCCATGTGTGCGCGCGCGCGGTACGCGGGATTAAATCGTCTTACGTGCAACTGTATGGAAACTATTAGGGTCGTATTTGCAAAGTAGGAATATAGGATTGTTTGGCAGCGAGCCGCGCACCAAGTGGATAATAAAAGGTTAATACAGCCACGAAGCGCTGATAAACATCACGGCGGCCTGGCGTGCACCGCTAGGCAACGCGTTTTTTCCGACGCCTGCTCCAGATCCCACGATTTCCTAGAAACGAGAAACGCCGCCGAACGCTATGAGGGAACTTACAATGCGCGCTTTATATGCATGCGAAGGCGCACACGTGATCCTGCATTAAATTTTCGATACGGAAATGGGTGTTCGCTCCCTGCCCCCTGCCGGGAATGCAATCCAATTCGATAAATCAGCCTCCCGTGCATACCTTCTTCTTCGCCTCGATGCTCTTCCCCATGTAATTACTGCGTATCACGTGTTGCCTGGTGAGCGGACAGGGTGAGTCTTGTTGATCCTCGTTCGCGATATCCTTCGCGTCTCGCCTTAAGCAGCCACTTCCGTTCGCTCGTATCTGAATCCGGGATGCCTGGGACAAATCTGTACTGTGACACTTGCCGGTAAGCACCCTGGAGACGACCGTCCGTGGTAACCGCACCTTCTTTTTTGGAAAGGAAGGAAGAGAAACGCGATGTCTCGGTTAACCGTTACACGTGCTGCCGGCGAATATTCTCGAGACGACAGACAATTTAATTCGCCATTCTAATTGCGCAAATTTATCTTGACGTCTAGCCGCGGGCCGTTTTATTGGCTCGTGAAATCTCAATTAGTCGAGGGAAGTTAATGCACACTGATCACCCCCGTAAATTACAGTCGAACCGCGGTCTTGTTGTGGATTAATAAAGTGGTAATGAAAGTAATAGCATTCAGTATTAATTTCGAGAATAATTACAATATTATTAATACAAATATGTTTTTATACATTTATTGAATGTCACGCATTTTAACTGTATTAAGCTTTGCAATAAAAAAAAATATATGTATGTATAATTAAATAATGTTAATTGTATAATATGTTGAATTTGAAGTATTTATTAAAATATGTATGTGTTATATAAAAAATAGTTAAAAGATAATTTTATCAATGTTTTTCGATTCTACAATTTATCACTTAGACTTCTGGATTCTATACAAGTCCAATGTTACGACTGCAGAGTTAAGATAGAGTAATATTATAGATTAAATAATTTAAACAATTAATGCATTCGACTTTTGGTTTCCTCGGTTTGCATAACATAGATCTCGATAATCTGAATTCCTATTTCAAGGTGATGTTTGCTCAGTATTTCCTCACCCTAGATGGTACACCTTGAGAAGCGCCTTGGAAGTGTCTCGAGGAAGACGAAAAGCCCCGCCGCGATCTCGAAGTCGGGCCGCAAGAATCAAATACCATCGTCGTTCTTGCATCTCGATCATTATTGTTGTTGTAATTTGAACCCCGAAACGTTGCGTTAGATTCCGTTCTTCCGACTGTAATTCATAATGTTTATAACCTTCGTGCTTAATACAGACTGTCTGAAAAAGAATGTATATGCATATTTCGTATCATTTAATTTTAATATCCAAGAGAGTATATATATTTTTTATTTATTCAATATATTGACAGAAAACAAAATGCGCGTAATTCATAAATTTGTTATTCAACCAGCTATTAGCAAATGGATATCAATAAATTAACGTTACTGTAACGTTACGTAATTTTGTTGATGTGTAAACTCTTGTAAACTCCGCCCAATAGATTTTGCAGCAAAATCAGCGTAAATAAAATAAGACTGACGTAGCGGCAGCTTTAGGAAATATTTTTCCAAGGCGTTCGTGATGCTGACGCAGCAGGATTCGACGCGAAAATTGGTACTGTCACATCTACGTCCCCGTATATCGAAGCGACACTTCACTTACGTCTTCTGGTACACGTCGATGACTGTCGTATCTCGAGCTTCAGACCGCGCCAAAGTTTTATCGCTATCAGCGAGTAAGCCAGACTCATGAGCAGCAACGGTATCAGGAGCAGCGTACCGTCCAGGAAGAGATTGTACGCCCTTTCAGTGCCGACGCTTGGCCAATTCTCGCGACACTTATGCCTTCCTAAAATTTCCGCGTAGTGCGAAAAAGTTTGTCAACCGTATATGCTCGCCCGTAAAACGCGTGGAATCCTGTTATAACCAGGAAGGAAGAGATCGTATTGCCGCTTCTACATTTCAATCTTTTACATTTTTCCGGTGGAGAACGACCAGGCGGTAGTTAAATAGGGAAAGATCTAATCCCGCGTATTTCTTCACTAAAAAAAAATGTATTAATCTCAAGAAATATTTAGTCCGATACGTTCAACTAAATATTTTAGTTAGTTAACTAAACATTAGTTGAATTAATTAATTCTTGATTAAAGAAACTAAATAAATTGTTGAAATAATTAATATTTAGTTAACTAACTAAAATGTTTAGTTGAAATGTTTAGTTGAAATGTTTAGTTGAACGTATCGAACTAAATATTTCTTGGGATTAACAATTTTTTTCTCAGTGTTTTCACGCGGAAAGCTCGGATGTAGTCGTTAATTAAAATTAGATGTTCGCTTCTTCTCAATTTGTAAACTTTATTAACAAATAAAAAGTTACGTGATTTTTTTTTACCGTGATAATGTTATACGCGAGATTTATACTCATCGAAACATTAATAATGTAAGTCTTGTTATATTCAATATAACCCTTTTATATATATATATATATATATATATATATATATATATGTATATATACATTTAATCGGTAATAATGTCGATGTTGTTGTGCAACTGACTTTTATTGCTTCAATATCGAGTTGAGTAAATCACATATGGTATCGATTATATTGATATTGTTAGGCAATTGACTTTCAATATCTCAATATCAAGTTCGAGAAACATCAAAGCAAGCGTGATTACAGATTAGTATTCCACGCATTTCACAGTGTATTGTAAATATCGACATTGCTGCCTTCATAACCATGGATATATACGTATTCTATTACGTATTCGGTTAATTAAATTGTGTTAAAAAGTAATAATAATAAGCGGGCTTTATATTGATTGGATTTCTTACTTTCAAAGAGCAATATTCTATAATTCAATATTAGATTTCTGCGTAATAAATAAATTTTGAATAGCGACCAATATTAAATAAATATGATCAATCAATATGTAATATAAAACAAATTGCTAGTATTAATAACTTATTGTTCGTTATTTTATTTTAAATACTGAATTGAAAACGTTTCTTGTTCTAATCGAAAAGAATGTACTATAACAGAATTTTATCCTGTAAACGGCCTAATTTCTTTTAGAATATTTTAGAATAGATGTTTGATATTGTTGAAAATTCAATATGCCAGTAGGTAGATATTATGTATATGCATAAGCTACCTATACTGGTGAATGAAATTCTCAGAGGAAGGGTGGATGTCGGAATATTGAATTGAGATGAAAATGTCAGCACGGCGTAAAAACTCCGGTTTCAATCTGGCAAACCAGGCAAACGATTGTAACAAATAAAAATGCAACAAATTTTGCAAATGCGACATTAAAATACATTTATTCGAATTACTTCAATCAGTTAATTGATAGCTATTCGCGAATAATAATTAATATGAAAAACAGAGCAGGAAAACAATTTAATATAATCTTCAGTTCCCGCTTGTCAATTACAAAACGTGAAATTATTTAGTTGCTCATTATTTATTTGACAGTTGTTTGCTTATCAGTATTTATTTCAAAATACGGGGCAATATTTATAATGTCAACATTCTCTTACCTCCGCTTAAGCTCTTTAATTGGGACACGACGAGGATCGGCGCGTTCCATGTGAGACTGAGAGTCCACACAACAGCAATCATTTTGTAAGCGTGAAACTGTGTCTGCCATCGTCTAGATTTTAATGGCCGGCAAATTGCAAAGTAGCGCTCGAGCGAAATGGCAACCAGCGTCCAGACACCCACCGACACTGATACAGCTGAAAAAAGTGTATCACATTTAAATCGCATCGCGTTCTATCGCGCAAATTTATCGTATGCTTTTGTAGATACAGAACTTTTATATTTTTAGCATTGCTGTTTTTTTGTAAAACTTGATAGTCCGTCTATCTCGGGCAGCAAAAAATTAATACGGCTTTGCGTGATATAAAGTATTGACAGCCCCCGATCGATTTGTAATATACACTTTGATTCATACCGTTCAGCTTGAAATTAAAAATACATCGATTTTAATTGTCTTGGAATATATATAGGAAAGAAAAAGAAATATATTTTCCATTTCCTTTCGATGTAGGACACCGTCGAACTAACTGCAGTGAGAACACATTCAATCGTTAGCAAAAAATATCAATTTTCGATGATGGAAAGGAGTACGACATTCAATAATAGAACCGGTGGATTGGAGCTAACTATCTGGACCAGCGGTGTACGTTGCAAAAAATGAACGCACGTGACATGCACTCCCGCAGAGGAGCGCTTTTACTACAGTCCACTTTCTTTTCGCCTATCGGTCATACAAGAGCCGCGAATGGAGAAGTTTCGACTTAAAAATGTTACCAAACAATTTCCACAACGTACATCGTACACAGATGGAGGAAAAGAGAAACTTTATGAAAAACGTTCTCGGTGACCTCGAATCCAATTACGAAATTCTTTCGCGGCCGCGACCTACTTAATATTTTATGTCAAGGTTATTAACAGGAAATATCCTTATCGGGATGGGAATACGGGAATTTTATCGAATATCCTTCACCTGATTGGAAAATGCATTATTCATTTATCGTAATTTAGTCCGATTGTTACGCAACGTCATCACGAAAGTGGGTAGCACTATTGTGTAAAAGAATAAAATCGAAAATACTAAATATTAAATTGAAATTTAACCGCTTACAATCATACAGAGTGCTCTATTTCTGGCGCATTATTTTTTTTAATAGATTCTTTGGTGAATTTGGAATTAGCTTATTCTTAGCAGAAATATCGAAGAAAGTTATCTTCTATCATAACTTTCCAACTTTTTATAAGTTTGTGTAAATACATTTCAAAGTTAAATCAAAATTTTATATAGAATTAAAGAATTAAGTATACAGTTTTGTTATTTGCTTTATTTCGCTTTTTGAAATGTAGTTCGTGAAAGCCTTTTTTTTTTTTGTGGTATACACATTTGACATTTTCGCTAAATAAATATATTAAATAAATGTTAAATAAATATTTTCTCTAAATCATTATTTCAAATAAATATAATTAATGTAAAATAAATATTTAATAAACATTAAATAAATATTATTTTTACAATAAATTGTACAATGTATAATTAATAAAAAATAAATATTTAAAAAACATTGTCTGCTGCTTGGGATGATCTACCCACGTTGTAATTATTTTTAATTTAAAAAATGCGCAATTTACCACGTTGTAATTACTTTTAATTTCAAGAATCGTATCGACTTTCAAGAAAGTATAAATTATCTCTTTTGACATAAAAATTTTCGATTTGATCGACACAGTCGATTGTACACGGTTTTATTCAATTTGGAATTATTCATTCAATCACTTGAATAATTGTGATTTTCATTCAAGCATTTCCCGTTACTACGTCTTTAATTATGACATTTTTAATTACTTGGAACTTTATGAAAAATTATTTCCTACTTTTTACACTGTCAAATTAGGAAAAAATTTTACTATGTCTTATGAAAAGGTAGATAAACAGAGGCGTGATTATATTGTGAGGTAATTTGCCTTAATTATGCCAAAAAAAAATTAATTATGCACTTTGAAAGAACAGAGGATGTAAGGAATTTGTCCGGAAAATAATTTGCATAGCAGAGTAGCGACAGTCGAAAAGTTAACGAAATTAACTCGTAGTACTCGTTTACCCTTTGGGTTAATTGTTCTTTCAAAAAGGAACTTCCCTTTATGAATTATCTACTTTAAATAGAAGTAGAACTAGTATTTTTGTTACTTTAAAAGATTAAGAACATAAATCTTCGATCGTGGATATTAACTGTTTCTTGAGCATTACTCGATGTATCGTTTATTTTATTACTTAAATTAAAATTTTATTGCATTTAGACGTTGTAATTAATAGTTACACGGTTTTTGCTTTAGAATTTTTTAGACTATCCTTTGTATCTCGCACAAAGTTATCTATAGAACCGCTAATTTTGTTTATATATCACAAGAAGCTAAAAATTCTTCATCATTTTTGTCTTTATTGATATAAATTGCGGGAAAATGTACGCTACGTGAGATCGACGAAGAACATACTGGCTGGCTAAATCGAGAAAGACGTGGTCCTTTTGAGCATCACTCCAGAGTACCGATATGTCCCATAAATTTCCGCTGCTCTTCCTGAATATACTTTACCATAAGCTTTCATACAGCAAGATGAGCGAAAAGTGCATCTATTCATCCTAGCACGCTTGTGACCTTTGCCACTGGTTCCGTTCACGTCATACCTCCGTTTCCAAGCCGGAAAGAAAACGCAGCGCGACAAAGTTATCTTAAATTATAATTTTCTTTTTTTGTTAGAATAACATCGCCGCAGAACACGTGCTGCTACTTTCATCGCCGCAACGGGGCACACAGTGATAGAAATTACGGCACTTGTTATATCTTTTTACAGAACGTCGTAATAAATATTGCAATAACATTGCAGTGCATTGCGAAACATGCGGTAATGCCTATTGTTTCAGCCAAGCCGATCACGTTCTTACAAAAATTTGCATAAAGATGTCTGGATTTCGTGTTACCGACGCATATTAATCGACATTATTAATGTACGAATTAATACGGCCGTGGCACGGAGCTCGTTCATTACGTGAAAATAGTACACGTATATGGAAATCCTTCACGAACGGTTTCGTTATACGTAAACCTTCTGTACTTATATTACTTTATTCGTAAAAGGTCGCCGTTAAAACCTAGCTCTGTTTTATACGAGTGAGAAGCGGGACGTTACGAATTCGGGTCGTTCCGAGACTGGGCCACCGCCGGTATAATCCGCGACAATGGAGGGGAAATAACGATTACATCCTATACGCTTACGCCGTGATAATAAAAATGTCTTGAGAAAAGGAACGTCTACAAACACGACGAAAAACGTTCATGTAATTTCAATTTCAAGCAGGTTTTCGTTGAAAAGAAAATTATCCTACATATGCGTGTGTCTGTGTGGCCTCGAAAATCCACGATTTTCATGCTTTGTGAACAATCCATTGAAAAAAGTAGAAAATCCGCGGGAACAAAATTCCGTGATAAAATAGTGATATATACGAAATTTTTTTTATACTTTTGATTCTTTCTTTTATTCGCCCAATACGCTCGCGTTGTACCTAACACCTAACGCTTAAGTTAGCATTACCTACGTGTACGAAAAGTTACGATTTGCAATATACAGTTTTCCAACTGCGATAGTATCGTATATGATTTCAAAATCCCGTGTACACCAAAAGATCAGAGCGGAGCGATATAAAAAGCAAGCGGCAGTTAAAAAATATTGACAAAATTCAAACAAACAATACTGGACATTTCATCGGACATTTCATTCGTTTATCCCACGTCTGACTCCATTTGCATATATCGGCGGATCAAGAGCGTAAAAGCGTAAGACTTAATAGCGCGTTATATCATGGACTTGAAGAAGTATCCCCGAGATACTCACGAGCGCAATAAAAGTTCGAAGTACGCACGATCGTTTTCCTTTATCGGGGAACGTTCAAGGCGCGATTTTTATGAGAACGATCATCGGTGGTGTGTTTAAATTCCGCGAACGCGAACGCGCGACTGTTATAATATGCGTACGCCGGAATGGTCTCTTTTGGGGCGATATTCTCCCCGCAACGGGAATTCGACTTCGAGTCCACCGGCGCGCATTAGTTATTCTCGTGGAACAGGATAATTCCACAATATCCTGTTGCCAGGCTCTTTAATACGCAGGAGTAATATTCAACGAGATTTACTAATCCGGTATCTGGTAATACAGAATAATATATAGATAAGAAATATAAATCTTTGTCTCTCTCAAAATATATATACGAGATGGGACTGCTAAGATTTAACGAATTTCGAGGATATTTTGTATATGTCAAATTTCTCTCGTTATTATGTAAATAAATTAAATTATATGCATTATGCAGACACTAATTGAGAATAGTGTATTATTATAATCAACCGATATGTGGAAATATTTAAATATTTAAATAATCGATACATATATCGCGCGTTTATTTATTATCATATTAGTTTCAAATATACAATACTCCGAAGAGTGAACTATATGAGAAATAAACCAATATCTTAATGCCTGTCTTTTATAAAAAAAAAAAAAAATTGCTACTGCTGAGATTTGACAAGTACATCAACGGCCATGTTTTTACAAATATAAACATTTCTTGAAAGCAAGAAAACTATTTATAAATTACAATATTTATTATGTGTTTTTTGATAAATTGCTATTAGTAATTAGTTACCTCATAGGTAAATTATATTATCACACAACAGAGAATCTAGAAATTATTATAGATATGTATTTACTATTCTCATATGTGAACTGTGCGTTATATAGTAACCTAGAAAATTAGCATTAGATCACTGCAGTTACTCGTGCATTCATCGCGCAATGGTAATTTGCTGTTCGCTTAGCAAATATATCACGCGTGACAGGAACAAGCTCTTTCAGTATCGCGTTGGTAGCAGATTGATCGTCACATCAGAGATCTATCCAGTGGCTTGAGCGCGCCATTTATGTTCTACAATATTAAATAGATTTAAATCACATATACACACACATTAATCGTGCGCATTTAAGAATAAATTGTATTTACATAAATAACGCGTATAATTTATATATAATAATATTTATTATTCATTATACTTATATAATTTATTTAATAAATAACGAATAACTTATATGGGCGTAAATAATTTAATTGTCTCTGATTTCACTAGACTAGAACTCAATTTTTCAAGAAATTCATTAGTAGGTACCCCATGCGCCATTATTCGGAAATGTCATTAGGCGTCGTCGAGAGTAACAAAGCACGGTGGACGCTTTCAAGAATATTTCTCTAATGGTGTCGCATTTTAGCATTCCCCTAACATTACCCTCTTTTCCTTTTGATATGCGATCTTAAAATTGCATATAGTAGAAGCGATTTCCGTAAGAGCTTTGGCTAACCATTTGGCGAACCACGCGTATACCTTGACAACTGACTTATCAAAGTACCATGTATCTATGTACATTGCCATACTTTCAGGCGGAAATTCAATGTCGATGAAGATTTATGTTTCTGAGAACGTCGAGGAACGACGAATTTAGATCACGATGGATATTGAAGCGAAAGAGACAAATGAATGTAATAATAAATGCTTGCAATCTCTTAATCTATATAAAACACAATTCCTATTTACATAGAAATTAGGTACATAGAAGTCTTTACGTATTATGCGTAGCGTACATGTATGTAATTTAATATCAGAAAAATAAATTTTATTATGCTGGGCAATTTATAAAATCACGACCTTCTTGTGTCCCTGAATTTCTTTTTGTGAAATAAGGGGCTTTTTAAAAATTAAATTTATTTAGTGAAAAATCAAGCTTGGACAAAGAGAAATTAGATTCACTTACCAAACGTATTTAATTTTATAAGTAAATGACAAATCGGTGAGTTCTACCGCGTGATCATCTGAGCAATTGCGCTTCTTAATTAAATACCGAAGAGCTTCGAGAAACTTTCGAAGATATAAAACAGAAATTACGCGCTGTGTAAAATGTACAGTCTTAACCTGCACTTGATATCACTATCAATGTTTCTCTCCCTCCGATAGAAACAGAAAGGAAGAGAAAGGTGCAAACAAATTACAGAAGCGAATCTTCCGATTTTTCTCGCGCGGTCACCTCCGCGAATTAAACCAAACCAATTATCAAAGAAAACGAGCTATCCGCGGAAAACTAAATCGAAAATTAAATTGGGATACACAGGGATACACAAGTTTATCAGTTTTGTGGCAGGTGTATTCAATTTCATCCATGATAACGGCGTGACGCTCGCACAATCGATACAATCATCGCCACAGATTGAGACCATCTCGAACAACGAGTAGTCCATTCCGCGTGTTAATTTACACGAGCGCAGAAATTAACTTAAATTTGCTGGCCATTTACTCTAACGCATTTACTTTATCTTTATTTTTTATTTTATGATTTTTATTTACACATATATACATGGTATATGAAATTCATCTAATATTTCTTTATAAAGTTTTTGTAAGTACAATTAAACGCGATAAATATGACACAAAAACATAATTGTATTTTTAATAAAAAGTTGATTAGTTAGATTATTTATTTACTGACGTATTATATTCTGTAAAATGTACATTTTTCTATATGAGAAAATGCTCGTAATTACACCAGAATCGCTACATTTATGCTAATATTTATGCATAATAAAGTTATGAATTTGACAAAATTAACTAGATTTCACGTACATAAATGCGACTAAAAATTCCGGAAATGCTAACATGAAAGTTAATTTTTATTGATGACCAAGCATTTATGTATATATGCATACATACGTATTTGGTTTATCAATAAAAATGAAATTTATATTTGCGAAATTTATAAATGTATAAATTTGCGAAAAATTAAATATGATAAACCAAAAAATTTATTTGGCAATATTAATTTATTGTGCTGTTTAATTTATTGTGCTGTTTAATTTTTTGTAATATTTATCAAAATACTCTTCTTTTAAAAATTTTTTGAAAAAGAACAAATACTGGAAAATATGTCATAGTAGCTGTTATAGCTGAATTTTCGATAACGATTATGAGCTAAATCTTGGATAAACAATTATCCGCTTGTCAAGTAAATTAACAGATTAGCAATTTAGTGCTTTTCACCATTAAATTAGCAAAATAGCGATTTAATACATTTCTTAGAGCAGAAATCTTTGACTTTTACTTTAACAGGTTGTTGGAACAGCCGTTGACAAGATTTTAAGTTACTAATTAAAAACAATTATCTTCATTTACTTGGTAATCCTTTACTTAATACATTTATTCCAGCTTTTCTTATATAGAATAAGCGATAAATAACATTTTTCTGATTTCCACGACGTTGTATACGCACGGGGATTCACGAAAATTTCTTTTACCCTTATTACAATGATAGGATGATGGGGCAAAATTTTTACGTCCATTTCCAATAATATCCAATTTTTATGTTATCCCAAAAACGCTGAGCCAATGCTTACCTTGAAAATACGGTATCAGCTTGCACATCATGAGACCGAAAACGAAATTCTTGAGAATCTGACCCAGGAGAGTGAAGGGCATGCAGAACACACCGAGCAGAAGATCCGATACAGCCTGAAACAGGTTGGGCAGTAATATTGTTAATTACCATAGTTCGCGAAAGATAAGAATCATTGACGATATAGAAATATCGTTGCACAAACCACATAAAGAGTAAACGGACAGTTGCGCTTGCAGAATGATCAAAACACAGCCAGTAATTTATCGGAAAATTTATTTCTCTGGCTTTTATTTTTACGAAGCACAAGAGCCACTGTACAAGACGTTTAAACATCTTAGACCAAAGTATCGTGGAAATAAATGACCTTATCGTTTCTTCATTCGTCCACTCTCCCGACTAGTAGTGAAGCTACAAATAAAAATGGTTTCGAGTTCAGGTCGATCGATCATCAGTAAACAACAAGAAAGTGGCTTTCAGCGACACGGTGAATTGGACGCTGGAAATTTTTTATTTTGCTTGTAGATCCGAAGAGTTCGAGAGTCGTTTGTATATTTTTAAATAATTGTTATATATTACGTATATATGCACTTTTTTATTTATATTATGTTTATCGTACACGAAAATCGATGTAACACATAACGCGATAAATAATTTTTGTTCTCCAAATTAAATTTTTTCTGTCTCGTAATAAGACGGACTAGTTTTAATTAAACTGAAGTTTTTTCTGATAGCCTTTCCTAATTCTTATTTTTCTTTTATTCGACGTTAACTGGTGTAATTTTAACAATGGAGGTTTTTCTACTGGACTACTTTGTATCTGGACATGTAATAGCTTGTAAAAAAGAATTAAAATAGAAAGATAAATACAAAGATATCTAAAAGTAAATAGATAAAGAGAGGAGACGGAGACAGGGAAGTAAAACAAAACTATTATGTAAACCAATGTGTAAACGAGTACTGTAATAGCTGTATACTCAAGCAACTCTGTTATTACGCAATTGTGACTTTAAATTACATTAGGAAGCTCAGCTTTCACTCCGAGCGGTACTTGTCAAGTTATGTTTTTGACGTGTTTGTGTTTGAGCTGAATACCGTGTGAAATTGTTAATATATAAAAATTAAAAATTGATATTTTTGTAAAAATATAGTATGTACAATTCAATAGAAAACAATAACACGTCTGAAATAATTATTTATTTATCTAAACATTGTTAGCGATTGTAATTATTGTAAATTCATGTACTTTTGCCTAATATTTTTTAATGAACGTAATCATGTTATTCTTTGAATCAGGGAAAATGCGATAAAAATGTTAACAAAGAAACGTACAATATATTAAAGTGCTTTTTACCTCTTTTTGATTCTCGTACTATTACATTATACATTAACGGATTAAAACACAAGAGCTATGGAAGTAATATCAATATACACACGAAACACCATTACTACGACTGCGCTTTATACTAATGGCTTCTCGCCAAACTTTTATTCCTCGCGTTTTGCGGTCCGGCTATTCTACCAGGCAGAAAGTTGAAAAGTCACAAGTTTAATAACTGCTTTCAAGTAGTCAGTTATAACGTTTAAATGGAACAATTACAAATTTCTTGCTAGAAGAATATTTAAGTTTCTTAGTCGTTTGTATAAAGTTTGATCTTTGCAAGGTGTCATATATAATTCGATACGCGTATCGCACATTTTAATTTTAATATGTCATTTTAAAGAGCAAACTTAATAACAAACTTTAACTGAATATTTCTAAAAATACGATTTGACTCTGTAATGTGCACTTTTACTTATTTGCAACTTTGAAAAATATTTTAGAGCAAATCTAACACTTAATCGAAATGAAATATGACGGCTTTTATGCAAACGAAGCGATAACAGCGGTACACTAGAATGTTTATACTCGATACGCGATTTAATGGTTTCGGTTAATCAAAGCTGCCGATAAAAACAGTGAGTATCTCGAAACGTAGATACGAGTTATTTCATCGCGATGACTATTACAGCTTGTATCGATGATGTCACGCGGGCTATCTCCCTTTATACAGGAAACATAAGTGAGAAATAGTCTCAAAAATGATGTAATAGGCGCGGATGTCATAATTCTGTCGGCGTTTGCGAAACATGAGTTGTTGTTTCACATTACAGTCAGTGCTTTCAAAACGCGCAAGGGAGGCTGGTCGTAAAACAGAAATTATGATTTTCCAACAAGTTTCAGCAGTGCTCCTGTTACATTTTAATTCCATGTAAACGCATAGTTATGTTTTTTTAAAAGCGAAATTTAGAGAAATGTTACAAAATGACGTGAAAATTTTATGAATACCGTGGACACTTTTAGCTATAATTTATTTATAGAAGAAATTCGTTTTTCTTCTATGTTGTACATATTTGAAAATGTCGTGCAGCGAATGGTGGATATATCCTCGTTTTTCAACTTTGCTATGTTACGAAGGAATGTTTACTCTCGCAAATTATGTAAACAGCAGAACTAGCCAGTATTAATTAACTTAAAATGCAAATAATTGTAGAGTAGAATAAAAGATTCTTATCGGACGGAATAGTTCTTTACCTCGTGAAATGTCGTGTAAGTAGCAGCCTTTCCCCAACGCGTTACAATTTCTCGGCCTATCTCGCATACAAGAGTTTCATCTCGAAATATCCAAGTTTCGTCGCTCTATATTCGAAGGATTGTCACGCAAAATGTACCACGCGTTCAACATTTCGATTCTTCTTTCGTAGATTCGTTCTTTTACATCTCGTATTTTTATCGTATATGTATCGGCACATTTATACTTTATAAAACGATGAATGAATATTTTTAGCACCGTTACTAAAGTTAAGTTTATTCTGACGGCACATAATCAGACGATATACATATGTATATACCGCGCTTTTAGCTTGAAAAATCATATTGTATATTATAACTGTTGCGCACCAACAATTTATAAAATATTTTAATAAATATAAATTGCTAACTCCCTAATTTGATTGGCAAACATATAGTTTTATTCACAAGTGAGCAAAAGTTTTCGTTAAAAGAATCGCAATTGAATAAACTATAGTAGTGAAATGGACTACCCGAAACCCAATCTATTTGACAGCGTTAATTGATTTTTGTTCAGCGCAAGGAGAATCTGTGCGTTCTATTTCCCGTGAGTTCATCACAAAATAAATGATTGTAATTGAGATTATTTGACCAAAAAAAAGTTTTATTCTCTTTCTCTCTGACTCTCTCTCTCTCTCTGACTCTCTCTCTCTCTCTCTCTGACTCTTTCTCTCTCTCTGACTCTCTCTCTCTCTCTCTCTCTCTCTCTTTCTCTCTCTGCATGCCTCGGGATTTCTGATCGGACCAGGCGCAGTCGTAAAGTAAAAGAAATGTGAGAGCACTGAATTTGCACACAGCGTTCCAGCATCGAAATCGGAGTGCATACTTGTGTTTCCATCCACAAAAAAATATTTATATAGATTTTTTTACGAGCGAAGAGTCCATTGAAAGTTCCTTACACAAAAGGTGTCTATTTAATTTCTGCTATAATGAAAATCACCTTAAAAGATCTAGTGACTTATACTTACTCGAGAAAATGCAGTTAATTTAAGATAAAAGTATGCTGAGTATGCTATGTATTTAAAATTTAACTCTTTAATTTCTCGTATTTATAAATTTATCATATCAGTGGAAAAAAATAAAAATATAAGGATGCAAATATTATAATTGTTTTAAATAACAGCGTTAAATTTAAAGCACGATCAATATGACAAGAATTTTTTTTTACGAAAAATTTTTTGAGTTTTTTAAAAACATATACACAATACATATAAACAATTTATCTAGAAATGTATAAATCAAACTGCATACTAAGCGTAAACAAATAGAATTATCCCGTCCTACGCAGAGAAGCTATTTCAGTCGGCAATTACTAGAGCAGAAATACGTATCTCAAAATTTGTTAGAAATATACGAAACGCGTGGGATTATCCTAGATTTGCCACTTATCGACAAGATTCGCGTTATGACTATAAAGAATATATACCATTGCGCTTATCTCGTCCGTGGACTCCGTTTTCAAGAGTCTTACATCTCCGATTAATGTTATCAGCTTCAGGATATACAGTATCCAGTGTGCTGCGGTTACACAGAAAACTCTGGCCTTCTATAGTATCATCGCAAATAACACGTCTCTCTTGTTTATATAAAATCCCACGACAGTTATTTTTCAATTTTATTTCAATTACTTTCCGCTTTCGTTACGATGAACACGATCGTGGAAATGTCATACACTTGTCACCTTTGGCAGTTAATTGTTAACTGACCCCAACACGCGAAATAGTTTTCGGTCTTTTCAATTGCCGACTCTCTGTCAGAGACAGACCTCGGAACTTTACTTCGCCAACGACGGTGAAATCGATGAAGTGAGATAGATTAAATTGAATCATGTGCCAGAGATCTTGATTTAAATTTTCGACGTAAACTCGTAGATTATGCAATCCGGCTAAAAATCAGCTTTCGACTTTTAATAATAGATGAATACTAATGCATTCTATCAACTTTCATTTATTATTACGATGTTTTCAAATTTCTAAGCACACACAATCCAGTTTCTGTTTTTTTTTCTCTAAAAAATGCATAATAATCCATCGAGCATGAACAAACTCTTGAATAAATTGATATTTCTAAAAGATACGAGAGTGATAAAAGAAATGTATAACGCGCGGGTATAGTCACTTTTATTCCCGAAATTGTTATGGCTATAAAAATTGCGTTATAAAAATAATGGCTACATATTGATTTAGTGGTCTCGGGTATATTGAACAAATAGGAAGTTGAAAAAGTGGCCAGATGAATGGAGTATTGAGTCGGAGTACGGCATCGATCATGTTTGATTGATAGAAACACTAACGTAGCGTTTAAGCAATCTCAACTTTGACATTTTGCCGTACAAATAACGTATCGAAAAAAAAAGTTTGCAGCTGTGAATCAATATGCGCGAGATACATTTTTCATACATCGCAGCTCAATATAAAAAAAGTCTCGTTTGTACGCGAAATGGCGCGTAAAAAAGACGTGCAAATGCAGAACTCTAATTCAGCTATAACGTAAGGATGCAGTTCAATTTTCATTATTTCCATTTTCTAGATCTGCAAATCCGTGCAGGATCGTGACGTCGGCTCTAATTTTGATGTACGTTACCATTCTTCTCCTGTGATGTCAAGAACACATTCACGTAACGCACGTATAAATAAAGCCGGTGTTATATGAGATTCAGTCACTATATATGATATTATTTTTGATGACGATTTGGCATGTACTCTCTTGGAACTCGAGGAGTCTGTGCTCGGCGTGTGATACATGTGATGGAGAACAAAAAAAAAGGCCGTACTAACGGGCGGTACTATTCGCGGTTTATATGAATAGGAATTTATATGAAACTCATTGGGGTTTAAATCGCAGATTATCATATTCTAAAATTTTTCACGAATAATTCTTCCTATCCAAACACCGCCAGGCAAAAAATAATGTGCGAAAATCGTAAAAAATACTTGCGATTAAATTTACATTCTGCAATGTTTATGTACAAGTTTCAAGTTTTCGTTTTATAGATGCCAAAAATACAATCGAAACAGGGGAATCGTTTTATCGTGTACGCAATCTTTTACGCATTGCAAACTACACGGAATATTTTGTACAATGGACAACAATTTATCGCTGATTCACCCACACGATAAATCACATGTGAAATAAATTTATAAAAATAGATGTTTTTTCTATTTCGAGAGAATTAAATTAGATTTATTTGCGAGAACTTTATTTATTTTGCAAGAATATTACACGGCGGATCGGTATCGATACGGTAATCTGTTCACTAACATATAGAACTCATACAGCAGATTATGTTTATTGACTACATTTCCGGAAGAGCTTGCCGGCGCCAAACTAAAGTCTCTGCTAAGGCGCTTATCAATACGATGAATCCTTGTTGAAGGAAGATTGCGGAAATACAAAACGGGAAATAGAATATTTGGAAAATATATGCATTACATAAGCAGACTCGCAAAAAGATTTTGCTACGTAATTCGGTATCGAGACGATAACGCTGAGTATGAAAGATATAAGATAATATATATCATCTATTTAAAAAAGCCGTACTACTAGTTAATACCATAAGTTAATTATATTAATAATAAATAAAGTAATAAATTAATTACATTTTATTTCACAGTGTGCTGTTTAATATTTAAAATTATGTCGAGATTTATTTGTTTTAAAGATTTATTAATTTACTATAATCAACTTTATGATCAAATATAATGATATTTTCTACAACCGTTACTTTATGATAAAATGTATCTAACTGTAGTTTTACATAATCTGCATAATGTTTTTTGCGATATTTAATGAAATATTCTTTAATGAGACTTTGCATATAGTACCATTATGAGATCCGAACAGCATAAATACCGCGAGCATTCATGATAACGAGTATTTGATTAAATATCAACAGAGCGGTATACTTTTCATCGTCAGTTAATACTAAAACGTAATAATTACAATAAAAATATTATTAAGTAAATAAAATCTACTAAAATAAAATTATAATGAAAATTTATAAAACGATCGTTTTTCATATTATTTACAAATTATGAGTTATCATTTTTTAATTAATAATACATTTTATATGATGCCTGAAATGATCTTGGAGTAATATAAAAAGTGTTAGGTGACCCCGGAAAATTATATACCATTAAACATCATCTATGAATTATTTTTTTTAATTCGAGATTAGTTCTTTTAATGAAAATTTTAATAGATCTTATTTTTTTCGCATTAAAAGATGTTTCACATTAAATATTTTATGTAAATAAATGAAATATAAGGATATATTATTTATCTGAGTAATATTTATTTAGTCTTGCGCTTTTTTGAGAACTTTAGTTTTAACTTCTCAATTTCCAAAAAAATTTTTAGAATTTTTACGCATA